>NC_079890.1:3032092-3158566 GCF_024868665.1 Triplophysa rosa
CCTCGTCGTCAGCAAAGAATCTTGGCGTTCTATTCGATAGTAATCTGTCATTTGAGAGCCACGTCGCCAACACCTGTAAAATTGCGTTTTTCCATCTTAAGAATATATCTAAACTACGTCATATGCTGTCAATCTCAGATGCAGAGAAGTTAATTCATGCATTCATGACATCAAGACTAGATTACTGTAATGCACTGTTAGGTGGTTGCCCTGCAGGCTTATTACAAAAACTCCAATTGGTCCAAAACGCGGCAGCTCGAGTTCTTACACGTACAAAAAAGTATGAACATATTAGCCCGGTTCTGTCAACCTTGCACTGGTTACCTATAAAGCATCGCGTTAACTTTAAAATCTTGCTTATTACCTATAAAGCCTTACATGGTTTAGCTCCTCAGTACTTGAATGAACTCCTTTTGTATTACAGTCCTTCACGTGCATTACGCTCTCAGGCGTCCTGTCAGTTGGTAATACCTAGAATTTCAAAATCAAGTGCAGGTGGTAGATCCTTTTCCTATCTAGCGCCTAAACTTTGGAATAGTCTTCCCTGCACTGTCCGGGAGGCAGACACACTCTGTCAGTTTAAATCTAGACTAAAGACGCATCTTTTTAATCTTGCATACACTACTCTTCCATAATATAAATCTTTAGAGGGTTTAGGCTGCATTAGTTAGATCAACCGGAACCAAAAACACAACTGATGTACTTGTTGCATCAAAGAGTACAGAACAGTACTCTACTCTCAGCCAGTCTTGTCTCATTGTTCCAAGGTTACCACAGCGAGCAGGATGCAGTTCATGGCCTGACCTGATGGTAGAGCGGAGAATGGGAAGTGGGGACCTGACAAGAGCTGAGATGATAGAGCTGGATAAAGAAGGACGCGGTCTCTTGACATGTCTTCACCACAAAATTTCAAATGCTATTAGATTATTAATGATAATCTTAAACTATAATTTATTTTATTATTAAGTTTATTTATTTTATTTAGCCTTGTTGTGCAAGTTCTCTGGAGCTTGTGCAGAGGCAGCAGCTTTTGCCAGAGGGGAACTGGAATCCCCTGGTTGGGCCTGGGTTCTCCTGAGTTTTTTTTCTCGATTAGAGTTTTGGGTTCCTCGCCACCGTTTGCATACTGTTTTTGCACTATCTGCCTGACCGGGGGGGCTGCTTTAGAATCTTAAAGTTTTACTTAATTAATATTGCATATAGGAATTTATTATCTGTTATATTTGACCTGTGCTTCTCTCTCCTTTATCCTAATTGTGTGCTCTCACTGAGCGTGTGTGTGTGTGCGTACTTGTCTGTGTACGTATGTGTGTGTGTGTGTGTGTGTGCTGCGCATCCGTGTGTGTGTGTGTGCTCTGTGTCTGTGTGTGTTGGTGCGTGTTGTGTGTGTGGAGTGTTTTGTGTGTGTTGGTGCGTGTTGTGTGTGTGGAGTGTTTTGTGTGTGGGTGTGTCTGTCTTCTGTGTTTTCAACCTTTTCTTGTTTTTGCAGGTACAACTTTGATTGTTTTGCTTGTAGTCAATGTGTCTCATGTACAGCTGCTTTGTAACAATGAAAATCGTAAAAGCGCTATATAAATAAAGTTGAGTTATCATACTTGTGCACTTGTGAATAAGTAACTGTTGATTGGTCCTCTTCTCTTCTCATGGACTGATGGTGGCATTGACGTTAAATCAACACCAATTATGCCTGTGCATGCAAGTACTTGACACGACTATGAGCAAACCGTCGGGCTAACAGTTGTCCAAAACATATCAGGGTTTGTCAGTCTGTCATTTCGCACAGTACAGTTCTTTCGTGTGTCAGCCCTCAAATACGACTACTACCTTGAATCGACATCCCCAGCACACGGTTGCCACCTGGTGGTTAAACTAATTACTACAAGAAGAGGAATGCGCATGCGCAACCTGCGCGTATTATGTATGCGAGGTAACAAAAATCCGGCGGTGCGCGTACTGTTCTGATGACGAAATTTTTGTCACGCACACTCTACGCTGTCCCTCGCGTACGCGTAAAAAGGGAATCATACTTCAGCCTTTAGATGTAGGCTATACGATTCTGTTTTTTTAACTAAACCCAAACACAAAGCGTTATTAAAATACCATAAATTTATCTTCATATACAGGACTCAACATGCTGTAGATTCAAAAAGCACATAGAGCCGATTTTAAATTTATTTAGTGATATTGCAGCCAAAAAATTAGATTTTAATATGGCGACATGTCAATAAATTAAAATCTCATTTGATCTTTAGTCTTGTGACAAAAAAATCATATGACAACTAGATGCAAAACTATTGATGCCGTTTTTGAATTTAGTATTTTTTGTTTCAATGTTGCTAAATAAGTTCAAAATAATTATAGTTTCTCTCACAAAAGTATCACTTTATTTTTAATATAAAATTATTTGTTTGTGTTGTAGAGGAACTGGATTGGACAGCATGATGGTTATGAGAAATTTTTACGACTGTAGAATTCGGCCAATAATCTTCATCAGGCTATTTAAAATTCTTAAAAATAGATCTTCTATCTGTATGTCAAATTGGAACACGTGGTTTAAGACTGTTTTGAGGAAGTGCTTACCTTTTGTCAGTTGTAGGTGTTTCTTTGTCCGCTGGCGCCTCCTGTAGGTCTGGAAGGTTGGCGAAGTCATCTTGCTCGGCCAATCCAATTGCCAGAGACAGAACGACCATCTTGCCCTCTCTGTCACAAAACACGTAGACTTTATCAAACAACCAAAACAAAGCAAACCGAAAGAAATGATAAAGATTAATGAGCAGTTGTACGGAATAAATCATTATATATATATATATATACAGTATATATACAGTATAGGAAAGTTTGAATATTTGGCCTTGGACTAGATGCTTATGAAAAGTTTAAAAAGAGACTCTATAAGCTACCCACACAGACAGAGATAAATCAGGACGAATCACAGAAATTGTTTAATGGAGGTCTATTGGATTTTTGTGATATTTGATCATCAGTACAAGAACTCCAAGTCAGTTATAAAATACACGATACTGTGAGAGAACAGACTGAAGGGTTATCTTGAAAACTTTAACATTAGTCAAACGGAGAAACTTTGCTCTTGGATTGATATGCTCCATCACTCCCAGCGACCTCACATAGGATAAGCAGTATAGAGAATCAATGGATGGATGGTCTTGTGGATTTTTATAATATTTTGCCTTGTTGAGCTAAAATAAATACAGTGAAAAAGTTGACAAAAGTTAAAAGAGACTGAGAAAACAGCATATGCTAGATGGACTGCTGGGGACTGAACGTCACACTCTTTTACCACAAACACACACACACACACACACACACACACACACACTCCTGTGTTAAAAGTCTTCAGGCCTCCATGTTCCGTGTGCCTCTGTGAAATGACTCATTCTTTCCCAAGACTCTTTCTGCTCTCCAGAATTTCAACTTTCTTTTTTTGTTTGCTTCTATATCAGGTTCATTTTACAATACGCCCTTTTTCTCTTCCAATTGATGCATGGCAGCAAAGAAGAATCACGACTGAGATCTCTTTATCATTTCAGTTGTTTCTCTTAGACACCAATGCGATAGCTCTTTCTATAGTTCTTACTGTGTGTTAGTAATTGTCATTGTGCTTTATTTCTGAGAAAAAAACTTATGAGAGTTTAATTAAATGTCAATAAACTCATTATATCTTCTCTCTCGATACATATCTAGCTATCCATCCATCTCCCTTTCACTTCATAAATAAACACATTTGATATAGACTTGTGCTTGTAAAAGACATATTGGCAGATTAAAACACCCTTTACTGTGGGACACACACTTGCTGTATTGATTATTATACAGTATATCACCTTTACAAGGACTGTGAATTCACATCAGGGACCTAAAGGAAGGTATATTAATAGTACAGAAGCACTTAGGCCTTCCTTCTGATTTCCGCAGACTAAAAATGTGTGCTTTGTCTTGACAGATTTGTTATTAAGGGCAGAAAGCAAAATATTGTTGGATCTTTTAGGAGAAACAGATGATAAATGATAGCTGGAGCTTTAATATATCTTAAAGACATATCAAACACCAGCTATACAGTAAATAAACCAAAATCAGTTATTGAGAAAATAGACGAAAAGTGTCCTTACCTTACCCCGACTCAAGAAGGTAAGTTTTTATTCACAGCTTAAGCAGTTTTGCAATCAGTTTGACGTCACTAACGTAACATAAGGGCGTCAAATAACCTGCAATGTTATGTTTTTAACAGAGATGGCGATAGTGAGGCAAAAGTTACGGATTGTAGCTTTTGTAGTTATTTTCAATTTTCAATAAAAAAAATTTTTTATTGAGATATTTGTTGTAAGTTTTATTTTAGTTTTTTTCTTTACTATTTAAAGGTCCAGTGTGTAATTTTTTGAAGGATCTACTGACAGAAATGCAATATAATACACATAATGTCTTCAGAGTTGTATAAAGAACTTACATAAAGAAGCGTTATGTTTTTATGACCTTAGAATGAGCTATTTCTATCTACATACACCTCGGGTCCCATTGCCTTCAAGTCTCCATGTTGTTTCTACAGTAGCCCTAAACGGACAAACTGCGTTTCGTAAATACGTTATCTCCTTCGACAAAGCGAAAATGCGGCGACATCTTAGTTCTGTGTCTGCCGCCGTAGTGCTTCGAAAGGGTGGTGGAGTGAGACGTTGGTTGCAATTCACAACGTCACCACTAGATGCCGCTAAATTTCATACGCTACCTTACATTTTTTTGTTTTACATTACTAAAAATTAATAGTATGCTTTCAAACACAGTTATTCTTGCTCACATTTAACACCGCATCAGCTCGAATATTTGCTTAATCTGATTATCAATAATGTGTTTAGTGTGAATTCACAGCAGTGATATACTGTAGTCCAGCAGAGCAGCGGAGCAGAACTCCAGCACAATAACACAAATCACTGTAATCCCTCGTGCAGGCAAGATCTTAATTGCCTGTCAGACAATCACAGTATCAGAGAATTAAACCTGGAGCCATTTACAGTTTATATGATCCTGTAGAGCCAACGATTATTACTACATTAACTGTGCAGGAAAATAGAGATTAAAGTTTAAACTGGTCCCAGACAAATATCCACTTAATGAAAAATTAAATCTAAACGCCTCACACAATTACGCCGCAACGACTGAACTGCCTGTAGTTTTGACTCCTTATAGTTCTTCACTATCCCGTCCAACACAAAACGAATCTGTAAGGATAGCAAACCCACAGCAATAGAATAAATATACAGCTGCGGAAAAATGAAGAGAGCGTTCCAAATGTTCATTTAATCATCATTTCTAGATTGTGGCCATTCCAGTCTAGTGTCTGTTGAATTTAAACAAAATCAAACCTCAGGAGTGACATAAAGTAATTTAACAGCAACGTCATAAAAATCCAGGTTATATATATATCATTTTTGAACTTTTCCTAAATATATGTAGAAATATGATGTTGTATTGTTGAAAAGTGAACATGAACTTGTTTTCTTTGCCGTATTTGAGGTCTAAAAAAACAGAGCATCCTTTCTGTTATTTTCATCTGTTTCTCCAGTTTTCAGTTTCTGCTAATTAAATGCAAATAGAAAAAACATTTTTATTTGAGATTTGGCAGAAATATTGTCAGTAGTTCACAGAACGAAATTCATTTATTTGACCTAAACACGCACCTACAGTATAGTAACTGAAAATAAGTTTTAAATGGTCTTTTATTTTTTTTAAATGGTCTTTTTATTCTTGACATGTAGTGTAAAGGGCTGGTATAACATTGAAGTCATGGTCTAGTGAATAGTGCACATGCTCTGAAACGCTACGACTGATGCTACTCCATCTTGTAATGGATCCCTCTCCCACGCCTTGTCTCTTCTACCTGTCATTTCCTTCCACTTCTCCACTATCCTCTCAATGTGAATCCCCCCAAAATAACATAAAAATTCCACGTTTCTCTGACAACACTCTTCTTTAAATGCTAGACCATCAGAAGCTCTCTCTCTCTCTCTCTCTCTCTGTCTCTCTCTCTCCTTCAGGACTGTTCATCATGGTTGTAATGATCCTGAGGACAGGAGATCAATGCCGTGTGGAGTTGATCTGCCAGCAGAGAACATATACTGACACTAAACCATTGACCACACACACACATGCAGGCATACACACTGAGCGCTGTCACCTATAGAGCTTGTATAGTGTTAAATGACCTTGGCACAAAAACACACACTTAAACAGGCGTGTGTAAGCCCGCGGGCGTACCAGCGCTATCACAAACCGGCCCAGAATTGAAACGTAAACTGTGCAAATTAATACAAAAAAATCAGACTCTCTTTCATTGCTTCCACTTTTTTCTAAAAGAGAGGGTATTGACAGCATTCAGTAGATTTTCTGAAAGATATTGGGTATTTCCTTTGGCCTCAGTTGAGGTGAAACCACTAAATTAAAAGATTGGATATATTATATTACTTCTGATAATACAATGTCCTGCACCATTGCACAGCAAGAGAAATTACGAGAAAATATAATGAGATTGAGTACGTAAAAAATACAAAATTGGTAAATAGACCGAATTTCTTTGTTGTTGCGTGTAGTCAGAAAAGTCAATGCAATACAAACATACAAATGATTGTCATTACCTTATAATGAAACATCTGAATCACTTGCTGGATGGATATTTACTTCACAACATAGTTAAAGGTAAAGTATGTTATTACATCAGCACTAATGTAAGTGATTGGTTCCAAACAGGTTTCCCAGACGTCGTCTGCCATTGGTCGACGAACAGTCCCACCCCGAACTCGTGCATTCGGTTGTACCGATGTTGCTTTGTCAAGCTAGTCTTGATTATGAAAAAAGACACAAGAATTGGACTAAAAGAAGTGTGTGCAAAAAGGAATAAAGTACGAACGAATGGTAAAAAAAAGTATGAATAAATGAACTATTAAAATATTTCTGTTAATTAAAATAATAAAACAAACTTAATATTATTTGAAAAACTAAACAAAAAATAGAAATGTTGCCATAGCATGAAAAAGGAAATAAGTTTACTGTGAGTTGAGGCACTACATTTTTTTAAACCATTTAAGCGCGATTTGAAACAGTTGCTTTTGAATCTCTGTCAGGCAGCGCACCAGTAGGCTAGAAGTTTTCTTTCGTGCTTGAATGAACAAAAACACACAAGATTATGCCAGAAAGCCCGTTTTTCGTAAGTAAAGATTTCAATGTGTTAAATAAAATCCTAAACGAATGCAATGGGAAAGTGCGTCAGATCTGTGTAGAGTGTTAAAGGGGCTGCATTCTTAAACCTGCTGCTGTGAGTCACTCTTGTCATTAATGTTAATCAAAGAACAAAAGAAAAGAGGAAATCAATGTGTTTTGTAGCTTTAATTCTGTATTTAATTTAGACTTTAGCATTAACGACTGTAAAGTGTTTGAGAACTTAATTCAATTTCTGTATATTTCCTACCTGTTAGACATGATAGCTCTCAATTATACATCAGTTGCAGTACTAATATCAGAATGTTGGCTTTCATTCATAAAATGATGTTGTTAAAGAAATCTGTTGTTTCTACATTAATTTGGAGATTAAATGTGAAATTGTTAGAACGTTAAAGTATATTAAAAAATGTCAATGTTATGTGCGATTAATCATGATTAATCACAGAAAAAACGTGCGATTAATCAGATAAAAATTTTTAATCGATTGACAGCACTAATAAAAGTATATAAATAATAAAGTGAAGGCACATTAAAATAGCTAAAATTAACATGACATTAACAAAATAATTAATAACACTACAATTAAACTAAAATAAGAAACACTTATTTGAACTGCTAAATTTGATCAGGTCTCTGTGTTTGAGAATAGCTAACCCAAGACACGTATAAACACTCATCGATTATGTAAAGAAACTCCCTCCTATATGCCACCCGATTGAAATCGTGTTCACTTAATCTATGTTGAACAGCTAAAGACACACACTTGAATAATCCACTCCCTGCGGCGTCCAGGTGACAGGTGCAGAGCCATGAAGACGTGCTAACCAAACAGATGGGCAAGCAGAGAGGCGCAGAAGGGTGTGATGAGACGCGGGACGCGTTCGGGTGTGAGTAAATGACACAGCGTAATGAGAAACAAAGAGCACGGACAGACATGAGCGAGCAGCACGTGAGGGAAGTCATGAATCGAGCGTGACCGAGTGACAGAGCGTAAAACACGCCAGCGTACGAGCAGGAGGGTGAAAACACAAGCAAGACCAAGCTAGCGACCAGAAAGTAAATTCTGTCGTGAGAGACTTTGAATGTTGGCTTCATGAAACCTTGAGTGAAAATTGAAAAAGGTTGTTGTTTGAACACTTGTTAAAGTGTGGCTCAGGTGTTCTGGTGTTCTGTTTCGTGGGGCGTGTGATTTGGCCCCGAGTATAACCATACACTCAGCTCAGGATAAAATTTCACGATGCTGGGTTATATCACGATATTATGACCAAATAACTGGTTTATTTACAAAACATACATTTTTTATTAACATGTGTTTTTTTGGATTGCTAAAATTTGAGCAATTAATTAATTACTCAATTAATTAATTAATGAGTAAATTAATCTAAATTAAATATTGCTGTCACTAAAAAATGTTAACACTAAATTAAAATAAAGAAAAAAACTAAGGAAGCAAAACCCTAAGAGAGAACTTCACAAAGCGCAAAATGAAACAAACAAACCTTTAACGCAGTTCACATGTTAACAGCTCAACTGATACATTAATATATCGTTACACTCCTAGAAATCATTTTTATTATATAACAATCCAGCAAGCTAGATATCCAGCCAAACGTCAACCTTCCGCCCCAGCTAGACCAGCATTATTCAGCATAAACATGGAAATTCATGCTGGTACTTGTTTTTATTCAGCAGGTGAATGTGTAGCTGGATTTGGTAATATAAGGGTATCTTAGACACTGACATTTCAAGGAGTCGCAAGGAGCAAAAACATCAGTAAATTTAAAGTAAAATTAGAAATGAAGAGGTTACTATGGAAGCACCGTCAAAGCAACTGGTTCTAAATAGCAACCCACAATTCATGAGATGAACATGAAGACTACAGAACAAATTACAGTAAAGATGATGTTGAACATTCACATTAAACTATTACAGTTTATATGGTATCTGCTGAAAAGGGTTGTGTAAAACAGAAACACACTGATGAATCCCTAACAATACCGCAAAATTAGCAGGAAGCAGAAAAGAATTAAGGGTAAATGTATCAAGGTGGCGCTGTGCAACGAATGTCCACTTCTGGCTTAATCGACAGCGAGTTGACACTATTTCGGAATAGTGTGAAAAAAGTGGTTTGTGATTACTTGTGTGCAAATTCTGTGTTTGGGCCACTAATATAACACAATTCACCTTTAACGTTGATGTTCAAAATCTAAAAAGAAAATAATCAGTGTAAATTTGCAATTTAGACTCACAGGAACGACTTGACGTCCATGCCTCTGGTTCGGATCTGTCCCATCATGTGGTCCCAGCTCCCGGGATTGGAACGCGACCTGGCCCCTCCGCCCGACCTGTAGCGGGATGCCCCTGCCCCAGCCGGGCTACCACGCACCCCCCGCGGGCCCCCACGTTGTCCCCCACCCCCAGGACCGGTGTGCAGTTGGCCCAGACTCTGGGAGGTGACTGGGGGGTCGTTGGGGCCTGGCGGGGGCTGGTGGGTTAGGGGCTGCTGAAGGCTTTGCTGCCTGACCAGGGGCCTGGGGCGGGCTGCTGAGGACGGGATATGCTCCAGGGTGGAGGTGGTGGAGAGAGAGGGGTCCCCAAAACTGGCACTGCATCGTATGAGGGGACCGAGTTGGGGGGCGAGACAAGGACGAGAATTCACAAGAGGAATTCACAAGATAAAGAGAACAGGATTAATGTAACGGAGGAAGAGGGTAACGGAAGACGAAGCCAGAGATGTAAAGACAACAACGAGGAAGGGTGTTGGGAGATAGAAGAGGACAACAAGGGTAAGGGTAGAGAAAGTAACAGACATTTCGAGACGTCCAGGGGACAAAGAAGCACAATGAGGAAATGAGGGAAGAAAAGAAAGGCAAAGTTAGAAGGCAGTGTTAACAAAATGCACAATGTTCACTTAAAGCGAGCCCCTTTTTCACCGAAGTAGTGCTGGTGCGAGAGTCAGTGGCCAATCGAGAAGCATTCTGCTAAAGTCAAAGGTAGGATAGTAGGATACATTTTCAGAACAACAACTCAATCTGGCAGAACAAAACTAGATGCAGAACTAGGACATCGCAATGAGTGTTCAGTCAGATGTTTCTATTTTTACAAAGTATATTAAAGCTACAATCTGTAACTTGCCTTGGTTCAAAATAAAACTCAGTTTTTGAGACTTCAGGCAGTGGCTCCAGCTTTATGCAGTAAAAGTAATACTGTTAGTTACGTCATCATCGCCTCTCAGGTCAGCGGAAACACTGGTCGATTGTGACACCAAGCACCAGCACCACTTTGATCGAAAAAGGGAATCTCTTATGTCTCTCGTGGCATGACCCTACAAAGGCGTATGTCTTGTACATCCAACTTCCCCTGCTAAAAGAATGTTTAACGTTCACCATCCACGCACCGATCGGACTCTATTCAATTCAATGACCATTTTTATCCTCTTCACCCCTCCCAACAGCTTCCGTAGCTATGTGACATGTCTGATTACTGTAAAGTCCTGTAGAACTGTGCTACCGATCCTAATGCTCTGCTTGAAGATTTACAGCAGCGGGGTTAAGCGGCACACACCTCTATCCAGACCCCAATGCTGCGGTGGTACCCAAGGGAAGCATTTATAGAGAGTAGATTTGTGAACTGAATGGAAATCAGCAGTAGCTGAAACTCTGCCCCTTTTATACACTTGTCAAGGTTGCAGTCGGCGGCATATTAGTGGACGTGGAGATTCATGTAGATGAGTTAAAGTAATGAGCTACCGGCCACTGTGATTGTTTTTTCATGTTACGATGGAATGCTGGTATGATTGTTAGACTCGGTGAGGAGGCGTTTCATGCCGTAGGGCATGACGTGATTTAGCCAAATAGGACGTGTTCCTGGATCAACATTCATATGAAACCATTACAGCCCTAACACTTAGTACACATTCTTAAAATCGTTGGGTGAAATATGGACAAACCCAACCGGTGGTTTAAAGGTCCAGTGTGTAGTTTTTTGGATGATCTGTTGACAGAAATGCAATATAATATACATAACTATGTCTTCAGAGTTGTATAAAGACTAATGAAGCGTTATGTTTTTATTACCTTAGAATGAGCTATTTCTATCTACCTGTACATACACCCCTTACATGGAACGGACAAACTGCTCTTCAGAGCACGCTTCGTAACTACGTTATCTCCTTCGGCAAAGAAGCGAAAACGTGACGACATCTTAGTCCTGTGTCAGCCATCCTGGTGCTTTAAAAGGGAGGGGTGGAGTGAGCCGCTGGTTGCAATTCGCAACCTCGTCGATAAAATCTCCACATTGCTCCTTTAAAGGTGCAGTTTTTGATTTATAGCGGCCACTAGTGTTGTATTATAGATTTGCAACGAATCGCTCAGTCCAAAGAAGACGGTGGCCACCATAGTACAAAAAGATGTCGTTCTCATGTTGACGCAGGGAAGAGATCATGTGGGCATTAGAAAGACTGTAGAAAGAGCGATGTCTTATTTATTACATAAAATAAAAGGTCTGTGGATTTTAAGTATAAAAAGAAGGATAAAAGTCAGGCAGGAGCTAGGACGTGTGTTAATATATAAAGACTTTCCAGCAGAGATGCGTACGGATCACGGATCATGCACGATCCGTTTCACCAAACGCGCAATAGATCCTCCTAAAAACCCAGTATTGTTCCTTTAAAGTAACCTAGAAAATATCCAACCCAGCACTTTGGGTTGAAACAAGGTTAATTTTAACCAAGTGGTTGGGTTCGTCCATATTTTATTCCAAACCTTTGAAATCAGAGATATGATTGGTTATAGGGATGTTACTCAAGATTGGATTCCCAGTTTGTTACATTATCTAGGGGTCCAAAATCTGAATCTGGTTGATAGGAATGTTGTTCCAAGACCAATAAGAAACGTCTATCACATAAATCACGTTTTAACAGCACCCGTTACACCCAAGACTTTTATAAAATACCAATTCATATACATTTTTTATATATGTATATGTATATGTGCATGCTTTGTTGTATTCAAATACCCTTCACTCACAGTTTGAGCTGTCAAAACATAACATTCAGCTTTCCTGTAGCTTAGTGGTAAGAGCATGGTGCTAACAACGCCAAGGTCGTGGGTTCGAATCCCAGGGGATTGCACATACTTACAAACAAATGTATAGGATAATGCAATGTAAATTACTTTGGATATAAGCGTCTGCCAAATGCATAAATGTAAATAACATACATTGATTATCTACTCTTTTCTCTCTCTATTTTAGTGCTGTTTGTGTTATAAATAGGGTTTGAGAAGCGGTGAACAAAAAGAAGTGTGTGGGGGTTATAGAACAATGATCAAAGCAAAAAACACAGATGGAAAAGAAAAGCATAATCAAAGAATGAAAGACAGTGAAAACATGGCTCTCCAAAAGAAGCCGTTCCGTTTCGCTTTCTTTAGAGGAGAAATGAAAGGATTTCTGGTTGGATTCAGCAAGCACCTATGCCCCGACGGACACGAACACTGTGAAATTCCACATTAAAGCTCGTCCACTTAGTTAAAGACAGGGCAAGAAGAAATGATTTTAGGCAATTTCAGACTTTACTTTCCTCGGATGGACTTTAAATATTCAGTGGCGAAATGAGATTGAAGGCATATCAAAATTACTGAGGCTTTTTCACTTTCTTCTGAAATACAGCAGTAATTTCATATTGGAAACTTTTAATGGATTTTATCCGCTCAGGGCGGAGACGATCAATGTACTTGTGAGAAGAGACAGTTTACCCAACATTTAGTGCCAAAACTGTATGACTTTCTCTCCTTTCTGGGGAATACAAAAGGTGATATTTGAATATGGATTTCTTATATCATATAATGCAAGGGAATAGAAACAGAGACTGTCAAGCTCTAAAATGACAAAGAAAGCACAATTAAAGCACCATGAAAGTAGTTATATGCAGTAGTAATATGATTCATGTGCAATATTGTAAATATTGTAATGTAAAGCTTGTGTCCTGCTAAAGCTCTAGGTTATAAAATGAAGTACACTTCAAGTTTAGCCTATTAAGTATACTTAAGTAAAGTTCAAGTATATTTTTTGTTACACTTTATGTAGTAAAATATAAAGTAGTATACTTTTAAATGTACTATTTCAATATTACTTGGGACTAAACTGATCAGCTTTTTTATTTTATGAAACAGTGCTTTTTAAGTATACTTATTTAGTGTAACAGTAAACGTTGAGTACACAACTAGTGTCATGATTTTCTCTTGTTCTGGCCGACGGGATCATGACAGCCCCATTTCTTGTGTTTGTTTCGGAAGCACATGGCCTTTGATCGTGCCATGTGCTCTCCCGTCCTCCGCCTTAGCCCCGCCCCCCCCTCGTTTCCTTATTGATTATTCCGTCATTAGTTTACGCCCTTCACCTGTTGCCCTCGTTACCTTCCCTTAGTTTCTTCCCTATTTAAAGCCTGTGTGTTTTCTGTCTTGTGCGGGACCGTTTTGTTATTCCCCCGCCACGTCTTGTCTGCCCTGCAAGTTCTTCAGTTAAAAGTTGAGTTTTGTATTTTATCCTGTTATGTTTTGGTCCTGTTTTTCCCCCTCGAGGGATTTTTCTGTTCAAGTTTTGTTAATAAAGGTTTTAGTTTAAAGAGCTGTCTGCAATTGGGTTCTGTCCTTGCAATTCATGACAAACTAGTTTACAACTACATTTTTCGTTCGTACCGCAACTATACTGCAAGTGAACTTATAAGTATACTCATAGTTTACTAGTTCAATACTTGCAGTACATTAGCAGTAGCACATTTTTAGTTTACGAAAGTACACTATGAAGTATACTCTTAGTAAACTACTAGATTAGTAGTTTTTATACAGGCATAATTGTACGTTTTTTTTAAGACAAACTTAACAGCACGCTCATAAGTTCAAATTTATATAGGAACAATATTTCAAATATAAATAATTTAATCATATTTAACAAAGAAAGTCTGTATTTTTAAAACAACTGCAAGTCAAGTATACTTGGAATACTTCATCGTACTTTTAAGTATAATCCTTATTAAAAAGATTGAGTACAAGTATAGGCCAAAAATACTTGAGTGTAATTAGTGAAGTACATTTAGTACAATTAGTCAAGTACAAAACAGTAGACTGAAATATTGCATTCTAATTTTTAGTTCAAATACTAACAGTATACTACAGTAATAGCACATGATGCCATACAATGCCAAATGGCACTTGCGTGATGCCACTTGTTTCAGAAGAGTTGACAGCGTCAGATGGCCAATCTTATGACACTTTATGGGTGCCAGCACCACTTCCCATACACTTTATTATACTTAAAAGTGTCCTTGAAAGATTCACCTTTTGTAGTCTACAGAAAAAAAATGTCATACAGGTTCAAAGTAACATTGAGAAAATGATGAAACTACATTTTATCCATTCTCCTTCTCTCTAATATTTGATGAGTGAGGAAATAGGATCGATCTGTATTGTTCTTGTTGTGACAAAATCATTCCCTGGAAGACTCTTAAAGCCATCTCGACAAACACCGACAGGATATTTTCATCTGCCACTTCCTCAAGTGGAGGTTATGGCAATTCTCAGAGTCCTCCAGCAAATCCTTGAGCTTCAGCGCAGACCTGTAGCAGCTTGTTATTACAGAGTCTCGAGACGCCGTGTGATGGAAATCCTGATGGAGGATGTTTGTATGAGGGGCCGATGTAGAGAGAAGGGAGAAGTAGATATGAGAGGCAGGGTTGCAAGTGTAACATAAATGAAAATAGAAACCAACTATAGGTGAAAGATGGGAGTGGATGCAAACGTTACGAGACTGAATGTAAAGAGCTTTGGAGGAACGGAGGACATGCAACTAAACACGAAAAAAGATTTAGATGTCACTCATCAAACCCAAATGTTGAAAACCTTTACATTTCAGGTGTCCTAAGTTCACTTTTTATATATACTGTACTGTATATTGAAGATCATGATAAGGCTAAACATTTTTTTTAAGTGATCATTTCTAAGCTTGCAGTTAAAACGAGGCTTATAAACACTCCCAACCCCAAATTCATCTGTAATGACTGTCAGTCTGATTCATCTTAATTCAGGCACAGAATCAATGTTAGAGAGTCAAGTTATTCACATCATAGCTACTTTATCAATACATGAACGTTGTCTAAAGTGGTTAAGCACCAAATTAGCATGCACACATAGCGAGCAAAGTTGCTTTAATAAGTACACATGCAGACCATTATCGCAAGCTCATTAAAAAACCTGGCATAGCCCACGGTGCCGATTTAAGATCTAGTGACTTCCGTGTATATACAGGGTCCAAAACGAACAGTCCCTACGGTGCCAAATATCAGTACAATTTGGCCTTGCCAACAAATGAGGAAAACCAGTTGGCCGGTATCTTTATTTGGAACTACAGTGTAAAAAATGCTTTTAATTGAATTGTAAGAATGCGACTCAGACCGTCACTGATGTTTGCGCTACAGGCAATTTAAATTAAATCCATACAAACCACATATTTTTTATCACGAGAAGTTTATCTTGGATGCCAAATGTGTTTTCTATCTCGAGATACTGTATAATGTGGAGCATTCCTCATATTCTGTGACAAAAATGAAAATATGGGGAAAAAAATTCGCACAGAGATTGTAATATATTGGATTTTCGCAGGACACCGATCATTTTGGACCCTGGACATACACTAAAAAAGTTCACATTCAAAAGTTCACATTCAAAGACTTTTTAGATCTTTTGATCTGAAGGTGTATTTAGTTGCATAATTGGTTTAGTTTGACACAAATATGAACAGGTGAAGGTAAAAAGGTGAAGATGATTCTAAGGACCCGTGCACCTTTGGGGGCCCACCGCTAACGGAATAATGGGCCCCCCCCGGCTAAGGACCCCACCAAAGACGATCGCGAATGGATGAAAGGGCCTGGCTTACAATATAGTCAAAGGGCCCAGAACAGCTAGCGGCACCCCTGAATATAATGCCTCGTTTCCACTGAGTGGTACGGTTTACTACTGTACGGTTTTTATTGATATTGTTGTAATATTAACTTCGGAAAAATATGAAACTGTTCATAAGCCTGTAACTTCATTAATAGTCAGCTCCAATTATTAGCAGTTTGGTAGTATTGATTTTGGATATAAAATGTTATGCCAAAATATTGGATTTTCAACATTACTTCTACAACAAAATCATCATGTTATGCACAACCGCAGTAAAACTTCTCTAAAAGAAAAGATCTGGCCCTCCATCACTCACTTGCTGGGTCTCAGGCTTCCGGAGTGCAGGTGGCTCTGGACAGTTTGCCACCTTCGGGACCTGCTGGTGCCCGCACCTATGCAGCTGTCACTGCGACTCGGACCCCCCACTGCCCCCCCACCCACCTCCCTTTTCTCCAGCGATCCACTAAAAGAAGGAAGAGAAAGCAGGAGCGTTTGAAGAAGAACGAGAGGTTCAGACAGAAGAGAAGTTGCACAGTCGTTTCTTCAGCATCTCAGGGTAAAGCAATAAGGCACAAAGGTAAAAAACAATCCCAGTCATGCCCTACCTGTAGACCAAGCAGGAGTGGCGGGCACGTAGACCCTGCAAGTCTGGAGAGGGAAGATATTGTGGTGGTGGGAGAGCAAGCGGGTGGGTTTATTGGGAATACGAGTTCACAGTAATAGGAAGGCAGATGGCGCTGGTATATATATATTTTTTCAGCTATATGGGATACCTACAAGTAACACTGATGCATTCCTCTGTCACTGGAAATAATCTAAACAAATGGCCCAACAAGCACTCGATTAAAAGGTTATGGATTAATAAGAAAATCATAATAACAGATGCATTATCCTTATAGGAAACAGTGTATCTGCTATTTCATCTCTGTGGGGTTGCATAACTCATCAAATCTTTAAGCAGAAGAAAAATTATGCCCATAATCGCAAAAGGCTGCAATTTATATGCAAAAAAATTGTGGTCAGAGGAGTTATATAAAAGTTCAAGGGTTTACGTTGGATGGCCTTGCAATGCTAAATTGCACAGTAATGCTCAAATTAATACCCATAATAATATTAATGTAAAAAAACATGAATAACAATAAAAACAATTCAAATGTTAATAATAATAATGTCAATTTTAAATAATAATAACAACAACAACAAATATATCAATAATAATAATATCAATTTTAAATAATAATAATAATAATGTCAATTATAAATAATATAATAATAATAATAATAATTTAAGAACACCCACCACAGGAATATACTGTCAAGATTATTTTTATTTAGAATTCATTTGAATTTCGATAATTTTTATCAAGAGACACAGGCCGCCTGTTCCTATTCTGTTTCCCATCATAATCCATTCAGGTGAGACAGAGACTGAAGTTCACTTGATCCGGACAGTACAGCACAGAGACGTGAGACAGAACTGGCTACAACACACAGGTGTCGAGATCTACGACGGTCACTGAAGACAGAGATGACCCGTGATGTAACATTTGTACGTCAACCTCAGGCGGCGAACAGAAACACGGGAGACTTGACATCAGACAGACAGGTTGCTGACTTAAACTGACGAAACATGGCCTTTTACTCGTTACTGTCTGGTCAAGAGCGATTCTTTGTGAACCACGCTGATAGCGATTGCCAGCGTGCAGACGTCTCGACCGGATGTCATTTGTTGTCAATGTTAGCTGATGGTTCGAGCCAATGCAAATGACAGTGACCGCCGTTATACAAACACCACGTGACACCAGCAACTAGCGAATAGTAAAGCTAACATTACTGTTTATGTGCATTTTGGAACTAAACCAAGATTCAAGGCCCCTGTAAGGTAGCCTTTCGTTATGCCAGAACAAACGTAGGCTATACTTGCGATAAGAATTTCTGTGAATGTGTGTTTGTTGAGTGACTTGTGTATGGTTTAGCAGGCAAAGCTAGTCTGCTAAGGTTATCTTGCTAAGCTAACAACTTGGGGCCACACCAAAAGATTTTTTTAAATCTTATAAGAGTTTTAAACGGTGAGAGACCACAAACATGAGGAGAAAAAATCCTAGATTTAATCGTTTAGAACAGATTTTCAAACAGAGTCCTGACTGTAAGCACAGGAAATCTTGGAAATTCTCTCGAGATTTCAGAATAAGTTTTTTATTATTTCACTGTAGGCTACGTTCATTATATATGTGTTCAATATAAACAAATGTGTACATGAAGAGTTTGGTTCCTCCGTTTTTATTTTTTTATTTTATTTATGTTATCATGTTTTTGTTGTTTTATTGTGTTAGTTAGCAGTATTTTTTTTAGTTATTATGACTTAAATCAAAACAAATAGATGCTGACATTATCACCCGAAAGAGTCTACTGGCTCCACTAGCTCCACTGGACCTATTTTTTTTAACTACTTAGCCTGTTTTTTTTTCGTAATTGCGATGATAGTGTTTGTAATGCTTTTTTACATCACCAAAATGAAGATGATCTTAAACGGCTCTAAAGATGATCTTATCAGATTTTCCTGTGGTGTGGTGTGGTGTGTGTTAAGAGTGAATGAATCTGATCGGAAGAACATCAGAGCCGCCCTGACATCAGGATTGCTGATGTTGAATATTTACGATTCGCGATCGGGGCGGCTCCGATGTCTTCCGATCAGATTCATTCACTCTTAACACACACCACACCACACCACAGGAAAATCTGATAAGATCATCTTTAGAGCCGTTTAAGATCATCGGGACTTTACCAAGGATTGTCGGAAGGGGAGAATTTGGCCCGATTATCTTGTGGTGAGGCCCCGGCATTAGCTGAATTTTGGTGATGTAAAACTATATCTAACATGTAATTTAACAAATATTAATTGACATATTTAGGTAGTTAAAGCTAGTCAGTTTCGAAGCTGCAAGCATTATCAAGCTAGCTTTGAAAATCTATAAGGGGAAAAGACACCACCCCCTTCATTTCTGAAGCCACATACTACAAAATGAATGAACGTACACACATCTGGGCTACATTTCAAATGACCTCATGAGACAACATTATAGTATAAATCTTATAAAATTATGAGATTACAATAATAATAAATGTAAAAAAATAGTGCTAGGTTATCAAAAAATATACAGTAAGTTGACAGTCAAGCGACCGAATGCAATGATTGGACGAACATTCTATAGTCGTGTGAACTCAACAGAAGACGATATTGCCTACCGTAGCTTTAAGATGACATATATCAAAGTAATTTTGTAGGATTTCTAATTAGGCACTAAACAGAGTATCCATAAGAATCACTTTGGGGATTTTACAAAGCAACTGAATCTTGCACAACACACTAACGAACAAAAGTTCATTAGTGGATTTACCAATCATAATAGATACAGAAATAATGAAACTATAATTCGTTTTTTGTTGAACATGCAAGTGAAAAAGCCAAAAGGAGGAAAAATATTCAACTTCCTTTCTTCCGCATGAATAATCAACCAGTCAGGGTTCCTCTACACATCCAGTAAATGAGAAGATGTTAGATGGAAGGGTGCTCTTCATTCATTTCATTAAATTGGTCTGCAAATGCAATGCGTGTTTTTCGTTTGTCATTCACTAATAATTTGTCAATTTATCTAAACCAACAATTATTATGGAGGGATGACCCATGTAAGGTTATCGGCGAAAAAAACCTGATGATAACCTACAATGTTTTATTGGTTTGATCAACACTGGATTACGCCTTTCTGGAAAAATCCACCCTGACTAGAAACACGACAGCGACCTGGTGACCATCATCCGGTTTAAACATACAAAATAGTCAGCACATGTAAGATATAATGCTATAAGAATCCTTGTGCATCTTAATAAATGCAATTAGAATAGTAAAATGATGACTGATGAGTAGGCTGTGAATGAAGAATAAAAGAATGAGATCGGTTAAATAAACGGTACCTCAAATATTTGTATATATGTAAATTATTTGTAGGCTTTTGGGCATACTGGGCACCAGACTACACAGGGGAAGTGACACACACTAGACAATACACCAGAACTCCAACAACACATAACACAAAACACAGCCAAAACACAACAACACTGTAGTAGAGGTAACCAACAACCCTCAACATTCAGAAAGGAGGAATAAATCAATATAGATCCTCTTGAATGTACCCAAACCTCTTCTGGTCAGAGGTCAGAGGTTTTGCGGGTTGTCCGTCTCCATGGATACCATGCATGAGCTGAGGGTGAAATGTTAGCAGTTGGAGTTATTAGTGGTGCTGGCAGGGCTGTATCGAACACAAGGCTTTATAACGTAAGGAAAGAATTTGCCTACATGAATTATATATTTGTTGTCTGCTAGTATAAGATCCAAACTCCCAGACCATCACAGAAACAGTTCAGAAATTGGAAACATTGCAACGCATATCATTTAGATTCCCGCTTCTTTATTACAGATTTTTAATTGGATGCTCTGAATAACAGTGTAATGCTCTCAGCACCACGTTTTATAAACATTCAATAAATTTAAGATCCATTTTGCATAATTTTGCCAGCTTTTTCCCCAGAAGTCAGTTGTGAGATCAGTGTAAAAAATGTCAGCATATTCTATCTTAGTCGGATGCCCTTGTATAATTTTGCACTACATCTTTTAAGTCTATAAACTTCTTATGTTTGTCGATAGTGCCTGATTTGTCACATTCTGACAGCTAGGGTTAGGGTTAGCCACGCCTCTCCCATCACAAAAACACTAAGCTCCGCCTCTCCAAATAGCAAAGAAAAAGTCTAAGCTCCACAGCAAAAGGAGAGGGTTTTGTATGATTTATTTATGGACAGTATTTTATTTATGTACGTTCCATTTAAAATGCAACAATGGCCATCATGTTTTTATACGTAAAAAGACAGACCACCGTTGCTTGTGTGAACAGCACATGTTTTATTTACTGGAAAAGCTGTTTTGGTACTACTATCGTAATTTACCAGCAATACTGTTTGAAAAGGTCTGTGTAAACAAATAAAATAATTTGGGCTAAGCAACTCCTAAGGCCAGGGCCGAAGTATCAAACAAAAAACACCCATAAACAAGTCTTCCACTCATTAAAATGAATACAACCTGTTGTTATAATCTGTGTTGGTGGGAGGGTTTCTCGATCAAAATTCACACCATGCAGATAAAAAGTGGGCGGGGACTTCAGCCTTCCGTATCCAGTACTGTATCCAATCAATTCGATTATGATTCATCCTGGGAGATAAGCCAGAAAGACTGCATCTCCTTTGAAGATGATGACTTCAATTAAGCAATTAAAACACAAGGAAACACAAGACTGAATCTAACAGTCAGAAACCTCTGAACTGAATCTCCCTGAAGGTGAGACGGCGAGGGGTTGACCCTGAGATCTCGCTTCAATCTAAACTGAGACGTATTCGGAATGTTAAAAAGCCAACTAGAAGACTGCAAAATGATATGGATTGCCCCTGAGATATGGCCTTAGAAATGGGGTCAATGGGAATTTTACGACTTGCGTGACTTGAGGATTGTTGGAACGATTTGTGGGAACTTGCAGAAAGATGTTTTAAGATGTAATTGACTTTTTAAGGCTATTTTAGTTATCATATTACGGCTAAATATCTAAGAGAAATAAGAACAAATCATAGTTTAATTATATAAAATAAAACATTTTTTCAACCTATTTTTATTAAATATATAAATATAATATATATTTATTTAAATGTTCCATTTTCACTGTATTTTAACTTAAATATAATTAACTTACTGCATTATTTAAAAATATAACTTAAAATAATAAAATAAAAGCACAACAGTACATGATAATTGTTGTTTTTTTAAAGATTTTTATTTTTTGTCCTAATTTAGGCTTCATTTTCCAAATGCTATACTTTTTTGTTATATTTGTCACGGTCCTGCCTTCTTGTTCATGATTTTCTAGTCGTGTGGCAGGATCGTGACAGGTCCCTTAGGTTTTGTGTGAGAAAGCCAGGGGGTGTCTTTTGACACTCCATGTGTTTTCTCGTGTCTTGTCATTGGCCCCGCCCCTCTCGTTTCCTGTATTGCTTCCCTGCCGTTTCTTATGTTCTTTACCTGCCCTCATTAATTATTCCTTGTTTGTCTCCCCTATATATTACCCTCGTGTTTCATTGTCCTGTGCTCTTGTGTTGTATGTACTGTGTACCTGTACCCTTGTGTTGTATGTACTGTGTACCTGTACCCTGTGCTTTGTTTCATGTCTTGGTTGACATTGCTTTATGTTCCTGCCCGTGACATTTAATCAAGTTGAGTTTAGTCAGTGTCAGTGTTTGTCTGGTGTTGTTTTAGTTAGTTTTCGTTCCTGTGTAGTCTGTGATTATTTATCCCTTTGTCATTGTTATTTTACCCCCTCGTGGGTCTTTGTTTTTGTATTTTTGTCAAATAAATCTTCGTTTCTTGTTAACCCCTTAATTGCTGCCTGCGCTTGGGTTCTTCCCTGCAATTTCGTGACAATATTGCCTAGATTCTTTCTTTTTTTATTTTGGGTAAAATTGATTCAGACACTTCTGTGAGTGCAACCTAATAGATAATACTATATATTTTTATTAAGTGTTATGAGACCAGACGCACTGTAAAAAAATCCCCGTAATTTTACAGAATTTAAAAATATTTTTTTTACAGATTTTCACATATTTTTGAAAGTCGCTTAAAAACCATCTAGAAAAACAGGGAAGCCATGTAATTTTACAGGATTTTTTAAAAACTAAATATTTCGGCGCCCCAGCTGCTGGAAATTTCTGTTTTTCTAATGGTATCTTTTACAGTCTGTTTTTGAAATACGGTCAAAATCTGTCAAATTACAGAAAACACAGCACATTTACAAAAAAAACCCCAGAGGAAAACCATGTAATTTCACAGAATATTTATGTTTTTTTATGAGATTTTTTTACAGTGCATTTGCAAGCCAATCGGGATCAGTAGAACAGAAGGTCATGGGCAGATCGGAATGAACAGCCTTTCCCTTTCGATACAGCCCTGCGCAGAGAGAAGGGTCCCTTACCAGCCTGAACCGAGACTCACTTTGGCGTGAGGCGAGGGTCTCCGTAGGGAGCGTAGGGGGACATGTTCAGGAGGAACTCCTTGGGTGGGTAAGAGCTCCAGCGCTGCTGCACGTTGCTGCTGTCATTATTATTCCAAAAATCCCTGTCTAGATCACTGTGACTAAAGAGACAGAAAGAGAGAGAGAGCAGTGTTTTTTTGGAGTTTAGACACAAAGAGGAAAAAAATCATAGTAACTGGCAGAATGGAATAATGGAGACCTTGTAAAACCGTTCTCTGTGTAAATAACAGTATTCCAGAGAAACATTTCATGTGGCGTAAAGAGTAAAACATTTCTGCTGTATGAGGAAAGAAGAAGAACTAAAAATATCTCTGAGGGCAAGATGAAAGGCGTTTTGAGATCCAGCACAGAAAACGTTAAAGCTTGTAGTTTCAGGGCCCGTATTCACAAAACATCTTAAGGCTAAAAGTATCTCCTAATTTGCTGATTTAGGAGAAACTCTTAAAAATAATGGGCTTGTCTGTCCTAATTTTAGGACTCCTACATTTTTGTGCTAAGAGTATTTCACAAAGTGTTTTAGCGCTAAAACTAGCTCCTAAACCTGTGAGACGTTAGGGGTAGTGAAGAGGACTCCTGAGTCACTAAGACCAACAATCCTAAAATGGCTGTAACACCGGCAGTCTACCTTGAAACATAAACATTTTAGAAAGATTTCATGACAATGAGCTTAACCATAAAGACTACTAATATCTGATAAATGTTAAGGAGACAGGCAAAATGCTTACAATTACAACATCAGGTTCCTCTTCAATTGTACTGACAGGTACGCCCACCTTACTTGCGTATACATTTGGGCGCTCTTAGTCAAATCAGACCACGAACTGACGTAGATTTGTGGGGGTGTGGTTACACGAGGCGTTTCAGGCAGGTCTGGGTGAGCATTCGCTTTTACATAGAATGCATCTTTTGTTCCGACACTTTCGTTTTTGCAATTTTACGTGTCTAATACATGCATGGGCAACTTATAACACACCAAAGACACAGAAAACCATGTATTCGCACCATATGACCCCTTTAAGATAAAATGTTTAGTGAATACAGGCCCATATCTCTTATCTCTAAAAAACAACAACACCAGGAATATAAAGACAAAAGTCAAGAAGACAATAGAGAACCAAAAACAAATCAGAACCAAAAGTCTCACAATCTTATTTTTCTTCAAAGTTTGTTTTCAATCATTAATTGCACTACGATTTCAATCTTTGACATGGTCTCAGTCAGTATTACAAAGCTTTTAGCTGGGTTTCTATGGAGGACTAAACCTGCAAAAATTATAAATAAATAAATGTATAAATAAATAAACATATAAATGAATAAATGTAATAATATGAAAACAAATAAAGGAATGAATGGTTTGATAAAACAAAATAATTCGTTTTAGCTATTATTGATCTTAGCTTTAACTTTTTTTTCCATTTTTTAAATTGATTTATTATTTTTTGTGTCCATTTTTTAATTATTTTTTATTATTATTATTATTTATTTTTAGATTATTTTATTTATCATTTCCTTTTATTTTTTACATTTATTTATTTATACGTTTATTTATTTTTATATTTATTTATTATCGCATGTATTTATTTCCACTTTTATTTATTTATTCTTGAATTTATTCATACTTTTCTGTGTCTTGTATGATAATTAGATGGGTTGGTTCAGCGTAGATTGAAGCGTTTGATCGATTACTCTTGACTTGTTTTGGACTAACGTCATGTCACTCACTGATCGTTTGCTTCGTGTATAACGTTAAGTAACTATGGCGGGCGCACAATTAGCTAGAGAGTTACGGCATTTAGCCAATGAAGTCGATAACCATGCATCAAATGACTGTGTCATTCAGATTAGGTGCGCTTATTGATGTTTTATTACAGATTGACGGCGAGATAAATGACAAAGTTCTTCAAAATCTGTGCGAGTCAGAGGGTTCTAATGTGGTGACTAAGTTCCGGTTACAGGTCCTGTGCCAAAGAGGTGCATGAACGACCTCAGCAGATTCGTCGATTCTGAAAGCACAAGACGACTTAATATTAAGATGTCTAATAAACACAGACTTTCTTGTTACATGATTTTGACATTCTTGTTAAGATTGCAAATTATTGGTATGATCGCCCGTAACGGCTGAAGCGAGGTGAAAAAATAAATAAGGCGATTTGACACGGGATTCGTACCCATGCAATAAAGCGAGGCAGTGTGTCACTACGGTAACAATCACACTAAGCTATTTCGCAAAGCTAGCTGCTGCGGATCTTTGCAATAATATCAAGATGTCACACAACAATATGCAGCTGGATGAATCAAGGGAATATGCCCGTGTTAACTTGTGACCTCTGTGCTATTTATCTCTTATGAAATGTAGTAAAGTTTATGAGTACCGTTTAGTAACCACGTCTTTTTAGAAGGAATGGTTTCCATTTGATGGCCCCTGTAGTGAAAGAACGATGCTCATTACTACCATGTTAACTTATGACTTAAGTTCACTACGTCTCAATTCATTTACATTATGTTACATCATGTTACATTAAATCTTTACGCTTTTTCTAACCGAAAGGCTGCTTATAACTATCACTTTGACAAAGCGTTAGCTTGCGACTTCGGTTTACAAGCTCATCTGTGTAGTTAAACCTTATTACATTTTGTGCTTTAAGATTTTCACCAGTTGAACTGTAACACCACCATAGCACTCGCACAGACTTTGAATGTGCTGCAAAGAGGCTAACAACTGAGGAAGAACTTTATCATTTATCTCGCCGTCAATCTGTAATAAATCATCAATAAATGCATCTAATCTGAATGACACATAGTCATTTGATGCATGGTTATCGACTTCATTGGCTAAATGCCGTAACTCTCTAGCTAATTGTGCGCCCGCCATAGTGACTTAATGTTATACACGAAGCAAACGATCAGTGAGTGACGTGACGTTAGTCCAAAACAAGTCAAGAGTAATCGATCAAACGCTTCAATCTACGCTGAACCAATAGTAGGCAAGACCAACCCATCTAATTATCATACAAGACACAGAAAAGTAAGAATAAATTCAAGAATAAATAAATAAAAGTGGAAATAAATACATGCGATAATAAATAAATATAAAAATAAATAAACGTATAAATAAATAAATGTAAAAATAAAAGGAAATGATAAATAAAATAATCTAAAAATAAATAATAACAATAATAAAAAATAATTAAAAAATGGACACAAAAAATAATAAATCAATTTAAAAAATGAAAAGAAAAGTTAAAGTTAAGATCAATAATAGCTAAAACGAATTATTTTGTTTTATCAAACCATTCATTCCTTTATTTATTTTCATATTATTACATTTATTCGTTTATATATTTATATATTTATACATTTATTTATTTATAATTTTTGCAGGTTTAGTCCTCCATAGGTTTCACATGTAGGGTCACACATTTGTAACTGGCATGCACTGCTACAAGTCAGATGCCAATTGGTTTTTCACATAGCAGTGTAAAGACGAACACACCCATTACCTTATTACATCTCATGTTTACTTCATTTAACTACTTGAAAAAAAACTAGTTTATATTTTGTAAAATCCCTTCGGCAATGCAACGAAATAACAAATGAAAAAGATGTCAAACATTGTGGCTGATATTACTCACGGTTCATTTATCACACTGGAAACACAAGGTCAAGTTGAGTGCATTGCATTGTGGGAACTCCACACATGTGAATTTACACCCCATCCCACTGAGATCCATTCATCTGGCTGATTTCTGTAGGCAACAGATACATTTCCCGCTGCTTGTGATATAAACTTATGCATGTCTGTTTTATCATTGTTAAATGTATGTACTATTCATGCAGCCTTGTGCAAATCGATCAATGTCTAACTGTGTTTTTCACACTTTTTGTCTGACTCATGTGTCATCAAAAACCTCAAAGATAAAATCACCTCAAAGATAAAAAAATCCCGCACTAAATCAACCATCTTAAGCAATTTCAGATTTGAGGCCTAATGCATAACATTACCTAACCCGTCCCTCCAGCACAACATCAACATCATCAGTCAGAAATGAAGTACGGTTTTCAAATAGAGGATCTGACCTGTCGTTGAGCTTGATGTTTAGCAGTTTCATGTGCCCTGACTAATAACATTAGACCTGACAAATTAGATGTGCTCAGACCGACTGTCTCTCTCAAAACCTCCAGCTTTAAAAATGAATCTCCTATTTAATGTTTAATTCGGGTTGATGCGGGCATTTAATATGATAATAAAACTTTGAACGTACTGGAGGCGCTCCAGGTATTAATTCATTCACAGCGCACGCACACACACACACGAACACACACAACATTTTATATTTACAAATATTTTTTTATATTAACAAATATTTTTTTAATGCTGAGATATAATAAATTCCTGAAATAATAATAATATTACTACATATTTAATATTATCATATATTATTTTTTAATAATAATACCTAATACATAGATTTAGATCTTTTTTTATCAAATAATTGTTGTGCTGGTCAAATAACACATGTACCATAATTCTGGCAACCAAAACTACCAAAACAAAAACTATATTTTACACAAGGTTAATAGTATTTATTTGATCTCTATTACGATACTGCGAACGAAATAATAACCAGGCCCTGTATTCACAAAACATTTTATCTTAACACTAAGAGCTCTCCTAAACAGCAGTAAAAGTTTTTAGTTAAGAGTTTCCACTTAAAACCTCTTCACAACGCTGCCGAGAACAACTTTTACTAAGGAACAGAAAGAAATCTTAAGATAAGAAAAAGGGCGGGGTTGACCTCGTTGCCATGGATGATGTCAGCAAGTTTACCGACTATGACCACAGGGATTGGCTGATAGAGGTTGGGTCTCTTGTCAGTCATTTAATCATAGAAATATTATAGAATGAGGTCTCATGCTGACATATTAAGATCTTAAAATAAAAATCTAGTCATATTCAAATCAAATATTTTAATTTATAATTATTGCTGTATTCAAATTAAGATGATAAAATATACACTAAGTTACTAATTCAACAACTGAAGAGTTCAATTACAAAAACAGGGCCCGTGTTCTTAAAGCTTCTAAGAATCCTCTAAGAAAGCTCTTATTTTAGCTTAAAAACTTCTACGTAAGAGTCTTAGCTTAAAAACGATTCAGGACCAATCTGAGTGAAACTCTGAGCAAGGAAAAGAGAAAAACTTTTATCTTAGTGAGGAGGCGGGGCTGACCCCGTTGCTATGTATGACACAGTCTTTTAAAGACTGTGATTGGTTGGTTGACCAAGAAGGAATATAGGGTCATTAGTTTGAAATTGCACATGTCTTTTTTCCTGTTTTACCGTATTCACGCACATGCGCTATGGCATTTCTGCGCTGTTTTGGAGATGTTAGCGTGTCTCTAATAGGATCGGTCACAAACATCTAATGTGTTGTGTCTTATTAACTCACTGTCATTCAATTCAATGTCATTTTATTTTATAGCGCTTTTACAATTTGCATTGCATCAAAGTAGCTATACAAGAAAACAAAAACCAAGATAATCAAAAGTGGAACACACACACAAAAATAAAAAACTGATAAACCTTAAAAGTAATATGGAAATTGTCATGCATTGCAACACATTTCTTCTCACTTTTTGCGTTTCATCCATTTTCTCTGCTGCTAAAGAAACTCTTAAGTCTCTTAAAAGTCCTCCTCGCTACTCTTAAAATTTTGGACCTTAAGAGCTCTTTTAAGGGTTAAGATGCTTTATGAATTACTTTTTTCTTTACTAGGATCTTTTCTGTAATTCTAAGGGGAAACGGCCACATTTCTAAGAATTTTCTTAGTTTTGTCACTAGGAACAACTCTTTGCGCTAAGATTTTTCATGAATACGGGCCCATCTCTCGCTGCCTTTGTGCGGTCACAGGTGATTAGCCGTCTGGCCTCTGGTCCCGATATAAAAACACTCTCCATCTGGTGTGAGATGCATTCGTGTCTAATTAGAGCCTCGGCTGTTTAATATTCCTGCAGCGGTTAACAGCGCAAGTGCTCCAAGTGGACCGACACTAAAGCTTCAACCTTTTCAGCAACATCAAGTGAGTGTGAACATCCATCATCTCACCTGTACTAACTGCTTTTAAACCAGGTGAAGAGGTTATTTCTGTGGTTTTCCAGACATGGCTTTTGTCAAAAAAACATTGGATGTTGGAAATGAAACACAATGTGAAACACAGAAAGAACCTTGACATATTTACCAAAGGATAATTTTCAGTAAATGTTGAGTAAAAATTTGTTTTCATTTCATCCATCTGTTTCTTTGAATAGCTTGCATAGCTTCCATTCCAAACGTATCCTGTGACTGTACAATAACACTGAATGGCATTAGGATTAATGTTTTGCTCTCATTAGCGAGACATTAACTGTAGTAGTTAAGCCCTGCAGGAGGCACATACTTGATGGCTTTATTTTCTCCTCGGCCTCTTCCCGACACCGACACGGAGTCTGGGGTTCCCGCTGTCTCCACCCCCGGCTTTTTCCTCTTTCCCTTCAGAGAAAGAGAGAGATAGAGAGACATGTGATTTGATAAGGTGCCATATTTCAAGAATTTATGTGCAATTCCTGCAAGTCAAAGTTACATTTTATGACGGGTCTTCAGCTACTTTTCTTTGAGGGCCAGATACCAAAAGTATAAATAGGGTGCGGGCCACCTTCTTTTTTTACCATATCCTCATTTCTTCTGTTATTTTGTATTTCTGTTATTTATTGCATTTTGTTTTTTAGCTTTTATACTGTTTTTGTTGCTTTTACTAATAGGTCATATATTAAAACATGCACACAAATATTGCATTCAGTATTTGGTTTTCTATATGTTTTTTTAAGAAGATATTTGTGAAGATATTTGGTTGAATTAATGAAAGTCAAATCAATAAAAGTAAAAATGCTAATACATTCAGCACAACAGCAATCCCTGCCCCATGTGGCGTTAAACTCGCGTCTTATAAAGCAAATCAATTGGTCTGTGCAAGAAACTGAACGCTAATACGCTATTATCACATCTTCGGGTGAATTCCAATCGCAATCATGTGCCCTACGCACTTAGAAGGTCAGATTAGAAGTTCTGGGGGGAGATGAACAGCTGTTTTCATAAATATAGCCTTTTAAATCATATATAATGAATGTAGTAATAAAAACAACAACAAGCTGCCGGTTGACTAGCCCTGTTTTATGGTAACAAAGCAGTCGACGACAGTTTCATGGCAGTTTGATGAAGTGTGTAAGAGGAGGGTGTGGAAATGCCCAACACAATTTCCTGGGAATTCGTAACTATTTTACAGGGTGGCTAATTCGTATGAATTTCAACGTCTTAGTACAATTTGCTTTCGTGACAGTGACGTTTAGGGGTGGGGTAAGGTGAGGGGCTTCAGTATTGCTTTTTCGAATAATTGTACGTTTTTGTACGATGTGAATCGTACAAAAATTCATACAAATTAGCCACCTCGTAAAATAGTAGTGAATTTCTGTGAAATCAGGTCGGAAACGCCGGGTAAGTTCATCTCTTGCAGATAAGAGTCTCTTGCAGCAAACATTGGAGGAAGGTGTCCACGTGTCTGATCGGAACTTTATTGCGCATGAATCAGGGCTGGACTGGGAAGAAAAATCTGCCCTGACATTTTTTGTCCCACATCGGCCCTCCACCATTTCTGTCGACGAGGGGGGGGGTTGAATGCATACGTGTCTTTTGCATTCGCGTTGTGTGTATTCGCATATATAATACGTCCGTCAGATGGCCAGTCCGCCCCTGGTCTGAATGTTCATGTGACGGAGATCACTTTCACAAAAAACTTGAATTCTTCCTCTGTGTACTCAATGCACCATCCATTCCAAATGCATGCAACGTTTTCTAATTCAGAGTAAACTTTAGTGTGTAGGCGCCTTTTCTGAAAAACTGTGATGCACCAGAACTTTCTTACTGAGCGGAGGCAAAAACTTTAGTGGGTTGCAAACCGAAACTGTATGTCTGAGACACGTTTAAACATGCTGGAGACGTCTGGGCAAGAATCTGATTAAGTTCTGAAAAACAAAACAGAAACTACAAATGGGAGAAACAAAATGCACCACACAAAAATGTCCAAAGTGTGTGAAACACCTGGAGAGAGCTTTCTGCAAACCCATTCTTCTCAATGGCACCTGCTCAGTTGGTGGCAAGGTGGCTAGAACCTTCCCTCTATAAAGATGTTGTTTTTCTAACCAATCACCCGAGCTGTAAATGTCATGTGACCAGTCACTCTGGAGCAGCCGGAAATTGGGTGATGCCATGTGGTCCCAGAGCCCTTGCTGTTCTAAGCCACTGCATGAGCCCCTACAATTTCTTTATTGCTTACAAAAGATGTTTATTTTGGTCAAATCACACAATTACTGTACTTCTAAATTGTCGTTAACAAAAAATATGCTTTGTACCCCAATAATGATGTAGTTGCCTCTCAAACGGAAAGACCTCGCCTCAACAGATGTTCGGTCAAAAGAATGTGGTCTGGACTGAGAAAACATTCATATGCTTCCATAACACACCATATGCGCGTGGCGGTGTTGGCAAACAACAGGGACAACTCAATTGATCGATGCAACCAATTACATAAAGGCTAATTACATCATTTCCTGTCTGTCAAAAGCAGCACTCCTCCCACCATCTCTTGATTGGCCGATCCATCTCGAAGTGATTCTGCAGGTGGAGGATTCATTACTAAGTCCTCTGAAAGCCATCAGCCGCCAGCAGTTGTGTAAGAGATGATAAATGATTGGGAAGAGAGGAAGAAAGAGCAGCGTCTTGGCCCCGGCACAGCAGCAGCCTGCCAGTTTCCAGCATTTAAATTACGCCGCCTGCCAACATGCGATGGCTCCGCTGCCATGATCTTTCTGCCGACGTAATGAATGGAAACAAAGGAGAAAGTGGAACGGGCGTGTTCGTACACAGGTTAAAACATCATGTGAACTGCAATGGTGCATTTGCAAAGGAAACAGGAAGAAACTTTGAGAGAAGAAGAAATCTAAACGAATGTTTAGTTTAGACAAAGAATAGTAGATAGAATGTCGATTCACTTTTAGACTTTGAAGACTAGAGGAGGGCTTTGCTCATTAAAAGATTTCTTTAATTAATGTATTATTTATTCATATTTAATTAAGTTATCATCAATTACAAATTAAAAAGGGGAATTTTGCATATCAAAATCAAGGCAGGTGCTGCGCAGGTATGAATTTGTGAGGCATTTGTGATGTTATTCAGAAACATTTTGTAAAGACACGTTAACATGTTTTAATTACTTATTAAGAGTAACATCAACTATATCATTATATACTATATAAATTAAGACCATGCATTAGTGAAAAAAAACATTTGGGTCAATTTGGATTTTTACTATCTGCAAAAACGATGAATATCCAAAAATATGCCCAGTTTCTGTTTTGATGCGAAAAAATTAAGAGAAACCGAAGACGCTGCACAATGATAACACACAGATTAACAGTGATTCTGTCCTGCAGCCGCACTGGAGTAGATCTCTGACAGGCATGCAGTACGCTATTGAGCGCGTCGTATCTATGATTAAAGACTATCATAAAATCTTCAGTAGAGAGACATGCAGGACGAGAACATGGGAAGACAGCGAGGGAAAGAGAGAGCAGGGAGGTAAAAATCAAAGAGAAAGTGACACGTAAAGGGATGAGTAGTGCAGGTAGAGATATTCAGAACAGCAGAAGAGAAAAAGAGGAGGGAAAGAGGTGGGCCTTCAAACAGAATGAACAATAATGAAAAGATGGAATAGTGATGGGATTAAGGGGAATTATTACATCAGAGAGAGAGAGAGAGAGAGAGAGGGGGGGGGGGAAGTACACAGGTGGTTTCTTCTCACAACAGATCCTGCTCTGTCCTCACACTGTCTGTGACATGTTAAGAACATGCTGAGCACTCTTTCTCTCTGAATTTCTCCACCTCTTCTACATTACTTTGCTCCATCTTCAAATAAAAAAACGACTCCCCTTGAATAGATCAGCACATAAGATTGACCTAAAAATGTTGGTCACACTTCATTATAGGGGGCAATATTCGCTATTAACAAACCCTTAACTACGACGTTTTTCCCTAATAAACTCTTAATTTGTTGATTATTAATAGTTAGTAAAGTAGTTGTTAGGTTTAGGTATTGGGTAGGATTAGGGATGTAGAGTATATGAGCAGAATACATGAAATGGACAGATGGAAGGAAACAAGGAGGTATGCTTGCTTGATAAGGGAGACACAGTGTTTACACACACGCACGCACACACACACCCACCCCCACACACACACACACACACAGTAGACAGAGCAAAAGACAGGCAGCCAGATAAATAAACAGACGGACAGACAGACAGACAGAAATACAGGCAGATAGATTAGACAGATGGACAGATAGACACTGATAGACAGACAGACAGACAGACAGACAGGCAGGCAGGCAGATAGATAGATAGATAAGACAGACACAGTAGATAGACAGATAGACACTGATAGACAGACACAGTAGATAGACAGACAGACAGACAGACAGGCAGACAGGCAGGCAGGCAGATAGATAGATAAGACAGACACAGTAGATAGACAGATAGACACTGATAGACAGACACAGTAGATAGACAGACAGACAGACAGACAGGCAGACAGGCAGGCAGGCAGATAGATAGATAAGACAGACACAGTAGATAGACAGATAGACACTGATAGACAGACACAGTAGATAGACAGACAGACAGAGTAGACAGAAAGACAGGCATACACAGTAGATAGATAGAGAGAAAGAGAGACAGACAGATTAGATAGACAGACACAGACAGACAGAAACAACAGATAGACAGGCATACAGATAGATTAGGCAGATAGACAGACAGACAGACAGACACAGTAGATAGATAGACAGACAGGCACATAGATTAGACAGACAGACAGAATATAGACAGAAAGACAGGCAGGCAGATAGATTAGACAGATAGACACTGATAGACAGACACAGTAGATAGACAGACAGACAGACAAAGTAGACAGAAAGACAGATTAGATAGACAGACACAGACAGACACACAACAGATAGCCAGGCATACAGATAGATTAGGCAGATAGACAGACAGACAGACACAGTAGATAGACAGACAGGCAGATAGATTAGATGGATTGACACAGACAGACAGGTAGACAGACAGATAGACAGACAGACACAGTAGGTAGATAGACATATAGACTGACAGCTCTCAATACAGACAGACAGTAGGTAGACAGACAGACGGATGGACAGACAAACAGACAGACAGACAGCTTTCAATACAGAGTTCTTTCATAGAACACATCAGCTCCTGTTAAGAGAGTCTGAACTTCTGTGGTCTTGACCTGAAGGCCCCAGAAAACTGTCAGATATATTTGGGAGGAGAAGGAGAATGCATGCAGTCAGTCGGCGAGGAGAGTGGGGTGTTGTGGGTAAAAACATATGAATCATTAGTGAGCCCTGCGGCTTGGCAGTATGAGGTATGAGAAACATAAAGGCCAGGGAGACTCTCGCTGTGCAGCCTTACATAACATATCCCAGATTATTCACTCATTAAAGAATCTGTTGTTCTTTTGTCCATCAAAAGACAAGACCATAACTTTAGCTTTCAATGTAAAGATTACCGGGACAGCTCACCCAAAATGACTGGCTTTCTTTCTTCAGTGAAACACTTTTGCTTAAGACAGTGACTGGAGTTGCTGGGTTTCAAAATGAAAGACGTATATTTGTAGGCTACATTTGAAGCATTCTTAAACTATACGATTGAGCAACATAACAAAATTTAAGGTGCTCCCATATCTCATTTTTGTCATATTGGTGAAATCACATTAACATCATTGTGTCGCTAACGTCAATTTTAGTTTGTTATTTTAATCTTTTCTTCATGTGAACTTCAGTATGGTCGATGTGAGTTTATTCTGGAAGTGAACTGTTATTGATCCTGGTACTTTCACAGCTGTTTTCACAATTGGTTTGCTTGCTTTGTCCAAAGCTAAATTTAATCCCCATCACCCCCCATTCAGGTAGATCTTTTATAACACTGCAGTGTTTGGCATAGAAATGCGGAACATTTGCGTCATCATCGTGGCCACCGCAGTGAGTCCTAGTGGCGGCTATTTAACACATAGCAAGGTGGCCAAAGATGCTAAAAATGGAAAGTATTGCTACCTTAACTTTAAAAATTTGTCCTTTTGGTCCTTACTCCAAAGTAACACACCAAACAAACCAAATCTAGACAGACTCGGGTCATCTACAGGATTCATGTTTACACTTTATTCACTGGAGAAACTTTATATGGCTTACATTTTTAACAACACTTAAAATTTGTATCATATACACTGTTGGACAGGGCAACGTTTTATTTGTGTCATATTGAAAACGTAATTTCTGTCCGAGGTTCTGTGGCATGAGAGGAACGGCTCTCATAATTTACCTGCTCGAAATATTTCTCTCTCTGTAACCACAGACCAGAAAAGTAAAAAAAGGCAACTCTGTACTAAAGTAATAAACTTTTTTAAGCATACTTTATGTAGTAAGTACTAATATCATTGCACCACTAGTATAGTGTACTTGTACTTGTAAGTGTACTATTTCCGCACCACTAACTAAACCGGCCCACTGTTTTAGTTTATAGAAGTATACTTTTAAGTGTATGTGTGACAGTAGTAAACGTTGAGTACACGCCTAATTAACAACTACCTTTTTCATTTGTACAGCAACTATACTACAAGTGGACATAGAGGTGTACTGATAGTGTACTAGTTAAATACTTGTACTTATATGAAAGTACACTTTGAAGTATGCTCTCAGTAAACTACTTTAGTAGTTTAATACTTGAAGTATACTTGTAAATTTTCTTGAAGTGAACTCCATAGTTCACTTTTTATGTATTATTTATATTATATTGTAACTATATAAACATGTAACTTTATAAGACAGTACGTGAAAAAAGTATTCATTATGCTACTCAATCAAAGGAGTAAACACAACCACAAACCACTTCATATTAAAATATCCTTAATATTATAAAAACATTTTATAAGACGTATATCACTGACCATTGCGTAAAAAGTATACTTTCTTATTTTTAGTTTACAAGAAGTATACTTCTTTTTAATCTGGAAAGGCAACTTCAAGTGAATTGTCATTGTACAGTTGAAGCGGCAATGTAAGGGTTCAAACATAATCACAAATTTAACAAAGAAAAGCAAATACGAGATCATTCCAATCCACCCCTAGAATAATTCTAAACTGCTTACAGTATGTAGGCAGATGTAGACGAAGTATGACCTATTTCAACCCCCTGTATGAAAACAACACATGCAAAAATCTAATGAAAATATCAAATAAGTGTCAAAAAATGAGATGCAAGTTTGTAATCCCTCATCGTAATAAGTGTAAGTCAGTAGGTGCCTGCAGGGTGTGCACGTGGTGGGAAGCCATTACTGAGTGTAATTAAAGCCTGAAATCTCTTTTTAGCCACCCTGCAGTCTGGCCGTCTGCCTCACACTCCTCCTCTCATTTCCTGCGTCTTATTTCCGCCTTCTGGCCTGTGCTGACCATCTCCAAACCTCATCACTCCTCCTCGGCTGATAATGGAAAGGTTGGATTCGCGTTACCAAACCGTTCTGTTGCACTGAATCAGTCGAATCGTTTTTTTCTCGGTAAATAGCGGGTGACACATTAACTGCGTTTAAGATAATTATTGTGAATAATGGGCGATCGGTTTATTTTGGTAAGAGGGTAATTCAATTAATGTCAGCATAGGTGATTCATTCAGTTTTTTTATTAGCTTGTTATTAATCACAGAGATGCTCTGTAATCACATTTTCATGTACTTCCTCTACTCGAGGTTCAGACTCATTTGAACACCTTTTGCTGAATTGCTTTACACGGCAATGGCAAATCTGGTTTTGTTGACGTGAGAATTAGGGTTAGGATTTACAGCTGTGGAACGACAACATCGCGTTAAATCTGATGTAAATTTGACACCCCTCATGCTTTTCATATCCTAATAATAATGTATTTACCTAATTAATAATTAAGCTAATTTACATAATTAAAATCAAGTCACTAAAGGTCTGTTCACACCAAAAATGATAACTATAATGCTACAAAGAAATCAGCTTTAAAAAACTTTTTAAATTTAAGAGTCCACACCCAAAACAATAATGATACAGATAACAATATTCTTGGGATCATTTTAGTTTTCCATCTGATAAATGCTAAAATATTGACAGCAATAAAAATCCATTTGAATTTAAAGCGCTAGCGCTATGAAAATATGAAACTGCAGCATGCGAGCTTAGAATAAACTAAACATTATTGTCCGTTGACATGGACGCTATTGTAGTTATCGTTACGGGTACTTTTATAGTTAGCGTTTTTGGTGCGAACAGGCCTCAACATGCCACAAAAACAGCCCTTCGCATTTTAGCATTTTGCTAAGACAATATTTCAATAATCCTAAAAAAACAAACATTGCACACATACAAACACCGGCTAAAACAGTCATTTTCTGAACTATGCTGATAATTTTCAATAGGTAATGAAATAAATGTATTCTTTCGTCTTGCCTTGTTTACCACCATTTATTGTCTCACTGAGCTCGGCACAGTGCATTCTGGGATTGCCGTCTTGGCAGAGAAAATGCAACGCTACCTTTGAATTTGGCAAAATGTGGTATCTCAGGAGGCAGCATTGTTATTATCTTTCAGAACAGCCTCCACATCGGGAGCAGGCTGTCTATATTGCTGTCTACATAGGGAGCTCACTAGGTTTGGGAATCGAGTGCATCTGTGTTTATGCATCTATTTTAGAGATTGATGTAAGCGCATAATAGACAAATAGTGAATCAACATCAAAAAACCACGACGCATATTTCTTTCTTCTCATAAACTAACAGATGTGAAAATCCATCATCACATCTGTTTAAGGGAGTGTCAACATGCCCAAACTGTAGCTTAAACTTTGCATCCCTGTAGTTTGTCAGGAAGTGACATCACTCACCAGTTTGCGTTGGCACCATCCGCAGACCCCGCACAGCGCCACCAGCCATACGACACACACGGTTAAACCCACCGACACCAGGAACACGCTCAGAGACAAAGAACCTGCGGAGAGAGAAGTGCTTAAAACGCATTTTAACTGCACCAGTAAATAGAAATGAAACAGACCGTGCGAATCCACGATAATGATCTTATCTGTGTCTGCGGAATAAAGGGCCAATATTCAACACTTTTGTAGTCTTTTATTTAGTTCAGCTAAATTGTATTTATAATGTCATGCTGAGGTGAGGAGATCGAGGCGGGTGGTAAAGCCACGTGGTTTTGAAGACCAGGACAATGAAAGACCTCAGAAGATATCTGAGGTGTTTTAAAGTTGCGGTTTAAAGACAGCACGGCTGAAAAGTTGGGAGGTTTCATATTTTACATCAAAAGAGAGCGAGAGAAAATTTGACAGTAATCTGAGAACAGTGAAGAGAGGGAATAATATATATTGTGGAAAAAAGAAAAAGGTTCAGTCAGTTCTGGGACGGAAGGGAAGAGAATAAATGATTCTATAACAATGTCTCTTAGAAATATATAAAATGAGGGAAATTACAGCGAGAAGAGAAATGAGATGTGTGTGCGTGTGGGAGATAAGGTTATGTGAATTGTTCTCATTTTTATTTAATGCACGTAGTTTATATGTCAATGCCAACACGACCAGAGTTGGGTGTAACTAGTTACTAAGTAATTAGTTACTGTAATTTAATTACTTTTCCCTTCAAAAAGTAAAGTAAGGGATTACTCTTTTTTTCCTGTAATTTCATTACAGTTACTTTAGATGTAATTGAACTAAATACTGTGTAATGTATACAATACTGGAATTGACATTAAAATTCAAAGTCTGACTTTAAAATGCATGCATTAATGTATCTTTCTCACATTTCATGAATTAAGAATCGTTTTGTGTCGATCCTTGAATCACTTAACTAATCAAGGTTGATATAAGATATAGAAAGTAATTAGTAATTAAATACTTTTTTTAGAGAATAATTTGTACAGTAATCTAACTACTCTACTGAATATGTAATTAGTTACTAGTAATTAATTACTTTTTCAGAGTAACTTACCCAACACTGAACACGACTAACATTGCATTCAGCCATGCAATATAAGTAGACATGCACCAATATTTCAGCCAATAATCGGTATCGGCCATTAAAAGCAATTTATCAGGGCCAATGTAAACTCTAAAAAATATTGTGTAGACTCAAAAAAAAAAATTACGCAACAGTTTGCATCAATATATTTGAGTTGTGACAACTTTAACAAAATTAAATTCATCCAACAAATTACATTGGTTCAGACAGATTACTTTTTTATCTTAGATGAAATGTATTTTTAAGTAACACCAACTTAAAAATTGTTGCTCATTATTGAAATTATTAAGCTTTTTTTTTAATACTGATTTAATCAAAGACACTGGTTGCAAATACACTTTTTTATTTTATATCTCAATTTACAAAATTCTCAATAACAATTAAAAGCAAGAGCTGATTGTGCCTATATCATCTCCAATGAGATGCCTTTTGAGTAAAACAGCCTTTGTGGTCATTTTCTTTGAGCCTAACCATATCCTAAGCAAATGCTCTATCCTTCAGGACAATGGTAGCCTCTTTAAACATAACCAAAACCCTTTTAAATGCCATGAGAACAAAATATGAAACATTATTAAGTCTCATGCTGTTCTCATCTTGATAAAAATCCATAAAATAACTCTATATTTCTACATTAACTCTCATTATCCAGTACCATGCAAAGCATGATGGGAAATTGAGATCCTCAGCAATGCTATATTGATACAACAAGCATCAGTCATGTACCCTCAACTGTAATAAATTAAGTTACATGATTGAACATGAACAAATTTATTTTACGCTTTTCAAACACTTGACACATAGAGTTTGAACTTGTTTACGTATGTTACATGGTTTGGGAGGAGTCTTGAAATCCGGAACTCAATTGGTGTTGAAAAATTAAGTTATCTAGCCAATTACTTTGAGTTACTGCAACTTAAATATTGTCGTAAACACATAAACAGATTTTTAGGTTAAAATTACACAAAATATTAAGCTTAAGTAATTACCAACATTATTAAGTAGGCACAACTCATCAAAATAGAGTCACACTTACAAAGTTTTAATTATAGCAAATATTTTGATTTTTGACTTGCGCCAATTTATTAAATTAAGTTGTGCCAACAGATGCCATGAATTATTTTTTAGAGTGTATTCTGTCAATAAAAAGAGAACAAGAAACTGCAGTGAATGTGTGCTCTATATATAAAAAATGTTAAGAAACATCTCCAGTTTGATGATCAATATTAATAGTCTTTATATGAATTAATAACATACAGAAAGTTGAGAAATATTAATTTACTCTTCAGAATTGGTATCGGCAGATTTCACTCTGAATAATCGGCTATCGGTATCAGTGGAGTAATTTAGTATGAGTGCATCTCTAAATTTAAGATATGTGATGCAATCCTTTAAGTTTATAAAATAAAATTAAACAATCCAGAGATACACAAAAAAACTGATTCTGAACTGAATGTCTCACATTCTTCCTCATCGTTGATCATCCTTGCCTACGATAACGTTACCGTTAATTGCGGTATGCATATTGCGAACATTTGTCCTATTTTGATCATTTCTATGTAAATTGTATATTTTGGTGAGCATCATGCATCCTTTGCAGTAAGTCGGCGACAGTGTACCGAAATGCGTGATAACTCCGTCACCCCCTTGAGGACTGCGGTATGTTACTGACACAGCAGCGTGATATCTGCACACGTCTATGTTCAGTGATATGCATGCTTGCAGTGCATCAGCCGAGAGTTAACCGAGAGTTAATCTGCGCTCGCATGGTTGTGGAAAGAATGTTTAAGGCCTTAAGGTTTGATAGCAAAATGAGAAAAACATGAGTAAAACATTCAACCCAGTGCCTTCTCCTCAAGGGCCGTTACCTAGCTACAGTAATAAAAAAATTTGACAAATAAAACTCAGACAGAAACTGTCTTGAAAAATAAGCATAATAAACACACACTTTTACTAAAGCGGACGCACAATGAAAGTCTGTAAACGTTTGCATTCGCTTGAATTCACTGTTTGCAATGCTCATTGTGCCGTAACGGACAATAAGCCCCTTTTGGTCTAAAGTGTCTCGGTGGGGCGATATTTCCAATTGCTTCCTATTGACTGCACTGCTAGCAACTGTATTCATTATGTCTGGCCTTTACTGTGAGAGAAAATCGATAAATAATGCAGAGACAATTGGGAAATAGGACCGGGAATTGACACGGGACAGACTCAAACTCAGGTCATCTGCATAAGCACCATCTCCCAACGTGTCAGGACATCTCGGTAAATAGCTTCAACCATCACGAGTAACTTACATCTGACTGTAATTCAATCTCTGCTCGGGTGTCTTCAGCATTGACTTTAATGGTAGTGGTTTAGCTTTGACGTCATTGTGTGACATGTCATTCTGTTCAGAATATATAAGGCAGTTGTGGATATTAGCTATTTTACAATCGCTTCAAACGTGACTATATCATTTAATTCATAATGTAATATTAATGTGAGTCTTTTGTTTTTACCTCAGTTAACTTAACGTTAATAAAAGTCATTTATTCAACCTCATTTGGTTCAAAATCTGTATATGAGTCTTTCTTCTCTTGAACCCAAAAGAAGATCTTTTTATTTTTTTATGTTCTGCAGAAGAAAGAAAGTCAACCAGGTTTGAAATGACACTAGGGTGAGTAAATGAATCATTTTCATTTTTGGGTGAACTATCACTTTAAGCAGATATTTTTGTACTGACAATCTTTAGATGGCATCCATCAAGTCCATAAAACAAACAAGATGTTATACAACTACATGGTAATGTAACATATCAACATCACTTTTAGGTTTCATTTTCGTGACAAATTACTATATCATACAGAGATGCGCCGAAATATCGACCAGTAATCGGTATCGGTGGATAAAAGCGATTTTTCACATTATGGGCTATCGGCCGATAGTTGAAAAACAGCCACTGATCTGGGCCAATATATCCTGTCAATCAAAAGAGGACATGAAAATGCAGTGACTTTGTGCTCTGTACATAGAAAAAGTTAAGAAACATCGCCAGTTTGATATTCAATATTAATAGTCATTATATGAATCATATGAGTTTGGTATTGGTGCGTCTCTAATATCATTATATACACTCATCATTATATATGATTTTCTCATCCTATTTAGAAATTAGAGAACGTCACAAAGTCCAGAGATAAACCCACAGTCAGCTCTCTGACTCAGTGTCTGTGTTATTGATAACTGCAAAGATATAAATCCATAACCTGTGTCTGAAAAAGTGGCTTTGACTCTTCACCAGGAACTTACATTTGGCTGTAATTCAATCACTTTACTCATTCGTCTGGGACTTGGCGCCATGTATTTGATGGAGCACTTACAGTAGCGAATGTCACCGAACAGCAAACCAACGCAGAGACGCACAGAGCCAGTGGAAAACGCTTACTCTCACCTGTACATAACACTCACAAAATACTCTTGATACAGTCTGGTAAGAGACACTGGCCCGAATAATACAAGCCATGCGGTCCGGCGCGTTTTAGGTCACGGCACTGAGTGACAAATGGGGCCGTGCCATGTCTCATCGGACATTTCTCAACCGGCGCAGAGAAATATTCTGACAGGGTTGTGCCAAATCACTGACAAGATTATTTGTGGGTCAGTTCGGAAGCGAAGCCTTACGAGTACAGAAGGAGGATTTCAAGAGAGTTCTGGAAACCAACTCAACTGTATACAGTAAATGCGTGATTATGTGCTGTACATATACAGTATAGACCGATCCATTGGACGCACGCGATGGGACTGCAGTTAACTTCCGGTCTGTGTTTGGCTAGTGTCTAATAATATAACTATTTGTATTTAATTTAATTTATGTTAAATAATAATTTATATGATTATTTTATTGTATAATAATTGCATTAAATAAACGATTTGTTTAAATAAACCGTATGGTACGTTGAAATCTAGTGGTTGAGCTTGGTATCACAGTCTAAATTCGAAATATTGGATTGACAAGTTTAGCCAAGTAACGGTTCTTCTCGGATTCTTTCACTTGTTATCAGAAATAATCTACAGGCACTCTGTTGTTCGTGAAAGTGTACCGGAAGTTAAGGGCAGCCCGCGAACGCGCATGCAAAGTAACGTTTGTTTATGTTGTCACTTTGAAACAGTCTTATCTATTTAAGTACAGTGAAACCACAGCGATTTTTAGGGAAACTTTAGATTCGAACACAAGGAAAAATGCCTTGTGCAAATCTAAAACCTGAACAACCTGATCTCATGGGAATTCGTAATTGTTTTAGTAGGTGGCTAAATGAAATGAATTTGTACATTGCGAATTATACAAAAACGTACGATTACTGGAAAAAAGCACCAGTGAAGCCCCACCCCTAGCCCCGCCCCTAACCCTTACATCACTGGCGTGAAAGCAAATCATACTGAAATATACAAATAGTATTGTCAGAAGTCTTGCATTTTTGTGTGATCTGCTTTCGCACCAGTGACATAAAATTATTACTGCTTTTTTTGCTAATAATCATACATTTTTGTACAATTTACATTGTACGAATTTATACTAAATTATTATACATATTAGCCCACCTCATGAAATAGTTACGAATTCCTGTTTGGTCAGTTTGAAAACATCTTAAAGATTTAACATATGGTCTGCTTTTAAAATAGACAATTGCTGTTTCTTTTAACACCAAATTAAGAAATACACGGTGCAATTCATTCCCCAAAGCTACAAAAACGATTAAAATAATACGGATAAATAACAAAAAACTGATTATCCTCATATCCCAGAAACGAACGGCGTTTGCTTGTAAACATCAGCATATTTGGAATAACCCCAAGCGTACAACACAAGCTCATACCGAATAGCGCAAATAGTCTTATTCATGTCCCCTCATTAAAAAAAACAATCACATAGATGCTTGTGTGCCAGACCTCCCATTGAATATCTCTGATCACTGCCGCAGACAGTTCAGGTCATTAAACAAGATGCTTCTTTGTATTGTTACACAAACAGTCGGTATGAAGATAAAGATCGTGAGCTATTTTTAATAATGTTTTGCTCTATTTCGCAGACAGCTATTACTGTTGCCTTCTAAATATGTACAGATTGGACAGATGTACTACTGATGCAAATAGCTTTGGTCTTGATGTCACATCATTTATCGTTATATTGTTTTCTTCTGCTTTGCTTCATTTCATATTGAATCCTATCATAGCAAACCTCATCACAGCATTTAGTATTATATCATATCACACATGGCTTTGTTTATTAAAAATAAAATATGGTCCACCCAGCCTTCATATAAAGTGGAATCATGTTTAGGGTCCCTTGTTTAATAATTTTCCCGTACTGTAAAATAATAGTAAACACATTAAATCTATAAAACAAATTACACAAATGTAACTTTGGGAATTATGCTTTAGCTAAAAAAACACAAATCAAAACGGTTATATATTTTCATTATAATCACCATTTGTCTACAATGGTTGTGAATACTTGGAGGACAACAACTAAAATAAAAAATCAAGATACAATTACTTTAGAAGCAAAAGTCCAGTTAAAAAACAATCACATTTCAGTAATTAAAAAAAAATAATTAGGCAACAAGAAAAGCAAACTTCTTTTAAGTTTAACGTAATTAAATTTTTGTTGTTGTATATTTTAGGTCATAAACTCATATTATAAACTCATAAAGTTAATTTGAATTAACTTTTCATTTGATTTAATATTTAAAATTGTATATTTAATTTCGACTTCATTATGCCATTTTGCTTCTCAAGTAAATGTGTATTGATTTAAGAATTTTAAGAAGTTTGTCCTTGAAAACAAGACAAAAATATGAAAGTATTTTTAACGGTGTGTAGTGCACCAGTTTCAAGTCCATCAATAATTCATGTCTCAACAATTGAAGTGAATGTCCCTCACACCAGGTAAAGAGAGAGAATCTCTGTGATCTGAAGAACAAGAGAGGATCAAATGGGATAAAGCCAGAGGCAACAGTTCTTTAAGTGTCTGCTGAAGATTAGGAGAAAGATCTCAGAATCAGCACAGGAAAAACAAGCAGGTTCAGAACGGGATGCTTGACACCGGGCCGGCAGTACCGCCCAAGCACCCAACCAAGCAGCCAACCACCAAGTGTCGCCCAAGGAGACAATCTGGATCCCCAGCAACCTACTTTCCAGACAGGCCGACAGAGTTTGGAGCCGTTTCACGGCCTTTCATGTGTCTGCACAGCACGTCCAGAGGCTTATTTAAGTTCACCCGGTCCCCTGCTCCATCCCCAAAGATCCAGCTGTCTGTTGCCGGCATCTATATGAGGAACGGCATTTTTCCTTCGTGGCCGAATGTTTTTCCCTTTATATTTGACGGAGACAAAGTGTACAGCAGCCTGCTATTTTTACGATTTTATTTATTCAACCTTTATTTGTCCTGACAGGTCATTGGGAACACGTTGCCTTTATAATAACAACCTGGCTAGCAATCTGAAACGCACTCGGCCGTGATGAAATGGATGTAATTTGCCACATGCTTCGTCAGGCCCCGCTCGGTGAGAAACGTCTGAGCCAATAAATGCAATCAGGATGAGCCAATCAGAGATGATGTAATATCGAGTTATGATGCCGGACGGTACGCCTTTCCATTGAAAGATGATCGTATTACACTAAAGAATATAATCTATTTTAAAAGCCAAATGTCCAGCTGGGATTTCAACAGTCCATTCTTTGTTCATCTCATTCAGCTGCCATAGTGTACGTTCATTCCGTATTTGAGATTGACAAACGTACTTGGCTACTGATATGAGCGGTTGGCGTAATGTTATTTTATGAACAGATATGGATCGGAATGGTCTGCTAGTCATCCATGAGCCACATGGCTTTCACATTTTTCTAAGGGGACAAATGAAAAGATATTTCTCAGAGAGGATTTTGCTGTTCAGATGAGAAAGTAAAAATTTGCCAAATGCGTCTGATCAAGGTGTGGTGGAAATGTATCGAATCGATCTATTTATACAGCGCTATCTTAAGACTAACTGCAATAGCCTTGAGTAACACCTGTAACCATAGCATCAGATATCACTATATAGTTATATCTTAGAGCGGGTTTTAATATAATGCTGGTGCAGATCTCTGTCAGAGAGGTCTTGACCACATATCTGAGAGGATGAAGGATGCTTAATAGTTTAAAGAATAAAATCCTTCAATATGCAGGTCTTGAAATGTATGGTAATTCAGCCCTCCAAAGACAAAGTTCTATTGCCGTGACTGTAGCTACAGTACAGAGGTTAGCTGCCCTCAGACCATCGACGTAATGCAAGACCATCAATGAGGCCAGATGGGTGCTTAGCCCCTTGTAGACATGACAAGCACAGTACAGTCAGACACAGCTAAACGTTTAAAAGACGAAAGTTCATACGCGACATTTCTTTAATCATTTATATGATTTTGTTCAAAGAGAATATCTGTTAACAGGGGTGTCACAATATACCGTGTGACACTATAGTTGATATTAAATATAATGATTAATGTAATTTTGTCCACAATTCACAATCTCTCTCTCTCTCTCTGCCTCCCTACAATCTAATATTAAGAGTGAGTTATTTGCCAAAAAAGAGAAAACGCAACATTTACAAAATTTGGAAATTTGACTGACAGCATCACTTATTTAAAAAATGTTTTAACAGATATTGTGATATGTTAATGTCAAATCTTTTGGCGACTAAAACTGTGTAGTGAAAATCCTAAAAATTGTGACCAAAGTAAACTAAATTTATTTCTAGAACTACATAATTTTTCATATGTTGTTATTTGCCTTTTCTTTCATTCCTCTTAAAGCGACAGCAGCATATTCCTGCTGTCTGTTAAAAGTCAAGGAAACCACTCACTGCTTGTGACTCAATAGCTTCTGTAACTTCAATTATGATTCATCTTTATTTCATTTGTCATTTCTACCTTAAAAGCTATATACACAGTATCTTACTTAATTTTCTGCTTTGCGCTGTTGTTTTATTGGTGCTGTTACTTGTAGCTTGATTATTTGTTCTTATTTTTATTTGTCAGTAGTCCCTTTTCCCTGACATAGCACAAACCGAACCGAAACCATGACACAAACCGAATCGTAAGTAATTTGAACCGTTACAACACCCCTACATAAAACACACATTTTTAGATTTACTTGTGCTTGAGTGCACAGCGACACTATAGATTGGAACATAGTGTTGTAGTTGAGACCATTAAAACCGAGACCAAGACAAGACCGAGACCAGAGGGTGTCGAGACCAAGACAAGACCAAGATTTTTTGAGGCGGAGACCAAGACAAGACCAAGACCAAGGCAGGCCGAGTTGAGACCAAGAGCAGCACTCCCAAAATACATTCAAAAGATCCACAAAACACTAAAAAATTATTGTGCATACATGTATGTGTAGGATGTTCCATGTCCCATGTTTTATCACCCACCTACTGTAATATATTAACATTTTTGTGCAGGTAAAAGTTCCATCAACTAAACATAAAAAAACGGTAAATACCCAAGATAAAGTTAGCAGTGTAGCAGGCGATTCGATTGACTGCCTCATCCATGTGCCCGTGACTGTCTGTGCTTCACAACTGCTGTGACACAACATGGTCGTCCGTGCGTGATTGACAGCTGGATTTACCGGTGTGGTTCACCAGCGAGATGCTGGAGGACTCCATCGTCTACATGTGTGTGTTAAATGAGGCCTGTAACTGATAGCATCAGGGGTTCCACACATTTTTGATGAATGAAGAACAAGACACTAAAGTTGTTTGTTATTACTTGATAAGAATAAAATTTTTTTTAAAATAGATTGCAGTTATAAAAGACCTCTTAACTAGTTTAACCAGGAGGTTAAGGTTTGGCTGGTTAGCAAAAAATGTCCTCAATGTCTAGATGTCATAACTGTCATGGGAACAAAACATTTGTTATTTTTCCTAACCGTCAGCTGGCTGTCAGAACAAAAACACTGTGCCAAAGTCCCTTTAAAGCAAGTCAGTTCACTCAGCGGCCATCTTGGAAATGTGCCCTGGCAACAGTTTTAAATCATACAGTTCCAAACTCAACTGCATTGGGGAGAAAGACAAACTCTCAGATATAAATTGCAGAAAATGTGTTTAGGCTTTGTGATCAGGACTTATGTTCATTCACAACTAAAAAGACCCCTTCATAAACATAACTCAGAAAACAAAACAAACATTTTGTTGCCACTGACCTGACAAAAATTATGAATTCAACTAACTATTTCATCCTCTGAAGAAACTTCCCGATGTGTCATTCCAGTGATGATAATAATGATAATAATGATTAAAAATTAGTTTTATAGTAATAGTACTTTAACAATGCACATCCTTTCAAGTGTGCACATCCCATAAACTAGCGTCTAATGTTTTTCTTACGGTGGCGTTTTGTGCACCACACAAGTGATGATCAATATTTTTTGAGTAAGTTGTCGGCTACATGCTTTTAACGTAAATGTCACAGTCAATATGTAAGATAATCACAACAATGAGAGGCAACGACACTAAATATTGTTTAACGATCATTTCAAGAAACAGCGTATCTCAGAAAGGTCTGCTTTCTAGTTATTTCATTTTAGTCTTTGCTTTATTATTTAGTGACCTAAGTACCCGGGAAGCTAAGATCAAATATTTCGGCACGTCAAGCCTCGTTGGTTCTCGCATGTCATGTGACTTTTTGTCTAACGTCTGTCTGTGTCTCGTGGCGCTACAAGAATCGGCAGGCGTATGACATCACATTACCGCGAGAATGATTCAAAAGCGTAAGGAGCAGTCGGCTCTGGGCATGGGCTGGTATGAGATTTTGACGGTAAGATCAACTTGAGCAAAAAGTACCACGGTTTCACGGTATTGCAATTACAACACTAAAATATGTTATTTTCAAATATCTGCGTATACAAACACATTTTCAACTGGACACAATACATTTGATTTTTAACCAACATACAGAACATGTATGTCAGGTGAAAATAAAGCCTTAAAAATGTATATATTATTTTATATATATTTGTAATATATATATATATATATATCAAACATTAAATTACATGATTTAATTATTTATTTTTGTGTAAACACAGCTCATACCTTGACTCTTTCAAACCCCGGTTTAACTTGAAACCGGTATCTGGCCCATGCCTAGTCGGCTCTCGCAGTAATGTGATGTCATCCGCCTGTTGGTTCTTGCGGTCAAACAAGCCTCATACATATAAAAACTAGTCACGAGACACGCCGCAACCAATGAGATTCGACATGCCGCCATGTTCAAACCTACCTTCACTTGATGTCTGTTATTGTCTGGTCAGATTTAAAGTCAATACAATGATCGCTTAAAAAGTAATCCCTCAAAATAAATTTCTCTCAAAAATGTGTCGTTTTACTTCAGAAGACATTTATTAACCCACTGGAGCTGTATGAATTACTTTAATGATGGATGACCTGTTTTGGAGCTTTTTACAAAGCTATGAAGAGCCAGGATATTATTTGATATATGACTGTGTATGGCTGAAGAAAGGAAGTCGCATTTCCAGTGAGCTATTCCTTTAAGTTGATGTAATACTGAGAAGTATTTTTAGTACAGTCAACCCAAAAAACGTAATCGCCGGGATAAATCAGAATTCCTAAACCTGCTCTAGTTTCTTGGAAATTGTGTAAAAGTACCAGATCAGAACTGAGATTTTCAGTCCGTGCTACCATTAGAAACTCAGTAAACAGACTATAAATGATCCATGGGCAGTCTGATGTTTTCCCAAAAGCAGCTGGTAGAACAGCACCAAACCAACCAGGAACGGCACAGAAATTCGTCTGGGACTTTCCGGCAGGGTGGAAGGCCTGGATAAGTATAAAAGGAGGTGGTAAACATCACATCTTTAGTGGGAGAAGGAAGAAAAGATAAAAAGTCCTCGAGTAAAGGCTGTAAGTGCTGTTGGGGAGGCATCTGGGAATGGAGGATGAAGATGATAGGATGAAAGAGAGAGACTCTGAATGAAGAGTAGAGAGATAAAGCTCATGAAGGAGTTGGACAGATGAGACACTGAGTGCTACTTGAGTGACAGAATGCAGAATGAGTATGAAGGAGAAATGAAGGATGCATGGTGGATGAAATAAATTAGAGGGAAAGGAAATCGCGAGGCCTTCGGTCTGCTGTCAGAACAACCGAAGTGGCCAATATGACCAAAATCTTCAATCATGACAACATACAGTATACATCATTTTACATCAGTATATAACTGTTACTATGCATTTGCAAAGTATTGCGCACAGTACGGTAAGAACTCAGATGAAGCAAGTGTTGTGTGTCTCTGACACCTTCTAAGCAGAAAGTCTATTAAAAGATTTTATAGATTCCAATGTAATTCACAAGACATTTACAGGTTATATAATCTTAATATAATATACACTTGAAAATATGATCAAATAACTCTCTGCAACATGCAATAGTGTTACGAAAAGGCAATAAGATTTGACATCTACAGTGTAAATATAATGTCTGGCCGCTGAGGAATAACAGAGAGAGCGGGATGTTCTTGCAAATTGAGCAAATAACACCCAGCAACGCTGTATTTGGAGAATCTGAGCCTGTCACAGCCGGTTTAAGAGATGTCGCGATGATGCATTGCATGTTGAATTTGAGGACACATCCTTTGAACCGATCCGAATTGAACGAGACAGACTGGAATGTTTACAAATGGCATTTCACAGTTGAACCGTGCGGCTGGTCGAGGGGAGATGCCCCTCGTTTATCAGCGACGGCACTGAAAGCACGTTTCGAGCGTCCCTGAGACGAAGAAAACACGTATGGTGACATTACGGTGGTTGGATGTTGATCACAGATCATCCAATCTATCACTCGTCTTTTAAAAAATCTGTTCGGTAAATACGGTTTTAAGAGAGCTGGCAAACCCTTTTTGTGTGTTTGAAGGCAGTGTTTCCAATCACACATGTGGTCAAATTGCTCTTAGACACACAAAAACAGTAACTAGATTTACACTTTTTTTAAAACAATATCAAAGTCCTCTTAAAGGAAAGTCCACCCACTTGCAGGCCCTTTTATAGCTATTTCAGTTATACTCTGTAAAAAATATTCTAGGTTGCTGGAAAAACTGTAAAATATTTTTGTCAAGCTAAGTTACATGTTTTTCCTGTTATATTACACCTAACTTGTAAATTTGTAATTTACTTCTTAAATTTAACAGTTTTACCGTATTTTAAAAATACGTTAAAATTCTGTAAAATTACAGTTTTATACTGTACAAGACAAATCCTAACACAGCCCCAAATGACATGCGATTTTATTTCATTTCCACGGTTTATTAATACGTGAGAATGTTTTGCTAATTCATTCTCTCGTTTTAGGCAAATCAAGCTAACATTTTAAAAAAATGTTCCCTTGATTAGGTGAATTGTTTTACTAATGTACCATGTAAACGTCCCATACATTTTGCTTCTTAAAGTCCAGTGAACCAGAAGTTGCGATCACTTAGTTCCGTATTCTGACGCATTTCTGAGTGAAACGAAACATTGAATGTGAAAAATATTATGGGGCATGGCTTGTGTTTTACAATGCGATTTGATATGATGCATAAAAACAGGCATTGCATTTTCAAATGGCTCACAGTTGGAGGGGAGGAGCTAACGCATGCTCCGCCCAAGCCATCTAACTTACGCCATCAGAGATAGATAGCCACTAGAGTGGAGAAGTGTATTTTAAGATTTTGATTGAAGATTATGAGGGCACATTCAATTTAAAAAGGGAACTGAAAAGCTATTTATAATAAAGAAAATCACTTTTCCAGATGATCAGATGTACACGCACAAGTTGGCAAGTTCCATATAATGCCCTGTACAGAGCCACACCTCCTGATAATCATTTGTCTTGATTGGTTCTTTAAAAGGCGGGACTTCCATCGCTAGACCAACCGTACTAAGCGTTGCAGTTTCTCCATTCATAGCAACAGAACTGTGCTGTCTTGTTAAAGTCTATAGTCTTTGATAATATGCTACGCTTGTCCATGCAAACTCCATGTCACAATGCTAAGTTGTTCCAAAGGGTTGCTAAGGCATTGCAAGGTGGTTCCTAGGCAGTTGCATGGTAGCTCCAAGTCGGTAATATTCAAATCAATATAATTCAATGACACTTTTAACAGCATACTTAGTTTAAATGGGGAATTATTCAAATTATTCAACACCAATAATATTGACTTAACAAACAACGCTGGCTAATTAGGCATGACTACACACAAGAAGCGATATAATGGAGGCATCTGTCGAAACAATCACAAATGCGTGGACACACACGCAAACACACACACACGCACACACACACACGCCTCCAATCTCCATGACACTCTTGTTGTTCTTCCTATTGAAGTTAATGTGAAACAAGAAATATGCACAATAACACTAAGAACGTGCATTAGGAAAATGAATAGGGTCTATTTTGATGGATGTAAATGGAGAGCTTGTTTTTCTTCTGCTCTCTGACTGCAGTCAAATTCTGTATTTGTTTTATTCTGTTTATATAATTTGCAGCTTAAACCTAAACCAACATTTTTACTACTTCTTTACACACCTTTCTATTTCAATTTTATTCAGTTTGCATTTTCATATCTTGCCACTTGATTTCAATTCAGTCACACAGATACACACACACATTTGGCTGTAGTCTGTCGGCTGTATGAGCGTTTTTCAATTCACTGCTAATTAACCAATGGCAGGGCCATCAGCTCACCAGACAACGAGGCGCTGTGTGTGCGCGCGTGTTTGTTTTTGTGTCTGTGCATGTTCACCTGCCAACACGAAACGTGTGTATTTTTGTGGGGGTCAGGTGGACTGAATGCTCCCACAAAGATAGTAAAATCTGACAGCATTTACACTGTAAGGACCAGCGAAATGACTTAATAAACGCAACATTATTATTACAAGTAATAATCACGATTATTAGCCCTAGTTTAATAGATAATATCAAGCACTCGGTTTATAAACAATTAGTCAATGGAAAGTCCCCACCGTGATAGAAAAATAAGCACACACGTGTGTATTTGTGTGTGTGTGTGCTGATTGAGTGATTGTGACGGCTGAGTCTATTGCAAAGAGGATAAAACACAAATACATCTCTCCAGAACAGACTGAGGTGACCATGCATGTCTGTGTGTCTGTCTGCTTCCTCTGTGCCCTCCAGCTTTCTTTTTCTAGCTGTCTGTCTGTCGAGCTGTCTCTCTTTAAGCTGTTTATCTAGCTGTAGCTGTTTGTCTCTGTCCAGCTGTTTCTCTTCTGGCTGTTTATCTAGCTGTTTATCTTCTGTCTTTCTGCTCAGCTGTCTCGTTCTTTTCTAGCTGTTTTTTAAATGGAGTTCCTATTTACACGGAGTACAAATATCCCGCCTTGTTGGCAGAGACTATTTGCACTATCTCCGCCCACCAATATGCGATTGGAATAGAGAAAGTGTAAGAACAACGCCATTTCAAACAGAGACTCCAGAGGCGTAAGGTGTGAAGTCTGTACAGGCATTTATTTTCTATAAAATTGATTTAAGTTGACATCATTTTAATAATTTTTTTAAATATAATGATTTACGCTCTGTTATGTAAGGAATAATTGACGACGGGCCGTTCAATTATTCGAAAGTTAATGCACACCCCGAGGTGCGAAGTGGCCGTTACACCTCGGGTGTGCATTAACTTTCGAATAATTGAACTGCCGGAGTCAATTATTCCGCTTATACCACGGTTACCACACCACAGGACATTGTTCAAATGTTTAATTTCAATGTTTTTCATGTTATCGTCTTTAAAATGCTGTTGATGGTAGGACTACTTTCTTGCGCATCTCATTTCCGTTAGAGCGAACGGACTCGGAAGCTTGAGCCACGTCGTGTGTGTGTGCGTGCGTGCGAGTGATCGTGCGTACACCTGCGTGTTTGCGGTAATGTGACAGAAAAGCCAGTGATAATAAATTATTTGTTCCTCGTATTGTTTCTATCTTCAGCAGTAAAAAAATCACGCAAACTTTTTAGAGTAGGTCTATCAAAATATATTTGCTATCAGTTATAAGCAGCTTGAAGAGGAAAACGAATCAGTAGGCTATCAGTGTTTATTAATGCATTTTGTTTTTCTATTTAGTTATTTTATTTATTCGATTTCAGTATATGTAGTTCTTGTTTTTGAAATGCTTTGTTTATTGAAACGAACCTGAGCACGTTTCCATTTAACAGTAAAGTTTGACATTATAAACGTCAGATCAAGAGCAGGGTGCTGTGTGCGGTGGTGTCCTGTAGGCTACACTATAACCCTGTGGTTCTCAACTCTGGCCCGCGAGATCCATTTTCCTGACGAGTTTAGCCCCAGCTCTGATGAAACACACCTGAACAAGCTAATAAGCGTCTTTACGAACAGATGCATTCAACTTAATGCGATTCAAATTATTTGACATATTTTAACATTTTTAAAAGGTAACGCAATAGTTACATTCCCTGGTAATAAGTGACTTTTATAATGATGTAACTCAGTTACTAACTCAATTACTATTTGTGAGAAGTAACTAGTAACTATAACAAATTACTATTTTAAAGTAACGTGCCCAACACTGTGCACAACAATACTGAGGTGCAAATAGTAACATTATCTGCCACTATTTATAAGTAAATAGCATCGAACTACTATTTCTACTTAATCCAAAGAAAATACAGCTACTTTCGGTTAGTGTAAATAGCATATCGCTAAGAAACGCTGCTATTTTCACTTAGTGTAAACCGATGTAAATAGCATCTGTCGCATATATTGCTATTTACACTTATTGCAATTAGCCGCTCATGCCTTATTTAAATGGCTGTCTCTCTGCCCACCTGTCTGTCTCTCTGCTTATCTTACCTGTCTTTCTTTTGTAGCTGTTTATCTAGTTCTCTGTCTTTCTGTCTAGCTATTTACATAAATGCCTGTCTCTTTGCCCACATGTCTGTCTCTCCGCTTAGCTGTCTTTCTCTTTTAGCTTTTTATATAGCTGTCTGTCTCTCTGTCTAGCAGTTTATTTAAATGTCTGTCTCTCTGCCCACCTGTCTGTCTCTCGGTTTATCTAGCTATCTCTCTCTCTTCCAGCTGTATCTAAATGTCTGTCTCTCTGCCGTCACTCTTTTCTAGCTGTTTATATAACAGTCTGTCTCTGTCTAGTTGTCTCTCTCTTCTAGTTGTTTATCTAGCTGTCTGTCTCTCTGACCAGCTGTTTCTCTCTTGTTCATCTGTCTTTTTTGTAGCCGTCTCTAAGTCAAGGTGTCTCTCTCTTTCATCTGTTTTTTTCTAGCTCTCTGTCTCTCTCTCCTCTATCTGTTTTTCCAGCTGTATGCCCCTCTGTCCAGCAGTCTCTCTCTTCTACCTGTTGATCTAGCTGTCTGTCTATCTCACAGTCTATCCGTCTGTTTGTCCCGCTGTCTGTCCGGCAGTTTTTCTATTTATTTATCTGTCTGTCATGCTCGTGTCTAGCAATCTTTCTGTTTATCTCTTTGTCTGACTAGTTGTCTTTCTCTGTGCTTCTCACATGGGTTCCCATGAGGCCCTATAGTGGCTAAAAAGAAAACAAACCTACCAACATTTGGGCCAGCTCTCTCTACCAACATCTCTATGAACACCTCTATGAATTTTTAAGATACTTTCAGGAGAGATTCTCAAACGTGTCAAAACAAAACTGCGTCTTGCAGCATTGCAGTAATAGAGAATTGAAATAATGTGCACTCACAGTGTGTTGAGCAATCAATTTTTATAATGTGATTTTAACTTATTGTTACCGTATGTGTCACATTATGTGAAGCAGCTGTTTCTGCACTGATGCCAGACTAATGATTCATTTGTTATGAATAATCTTACAATTTTGATTTCCATCCATCAGTTTCCAAATATAAAACAGTACAATCAAATGATGATATGCCTTATGGATTTCATTTACAGCATTATCCAAAAATAGGTATCACCACACGGTTATGTAATATTTTGTATCACTTTTTTTCTGCAAAAACACTATAACCTGATTTACAGTGACCGCAGTATAAAATTACTCGTACTGTGATGTGAGGTCATACTACCCATTCCCCGCTACAGTAATGTTTCCCATGTGAGCAATTCACTGTTAAAAGCATCTATGACTGACTGTTACAGCATACTGGTTTAAATATTTTAAAGTTTTTCAATATTTTCACAATGCTATTACAATATTCATCCACTAAAAATTTATTTTTAGTTACTCCATTCTATCGGAACTCTGTAGCACACCCACTCTATACGGCCAAAAAAAGAGAAACAAGCGAAAGATTGAGATATAGCACAGTGTTGAATAACCATAAACTCATCATTAAGCATGTCTCTATTATCATATTGTTATTTTCACCCCACGACATTCCACATAAAAAAATAGACATATGGCACGCAGATCTTGATTGTTCTCGACCGGGATGCCCGGTCACGCCTCTCTGCTCGTATCTGAAGCAAAAGCTTCCATTACAGCGAGCCATCGTGACAGTGAGACCATTGAGCGTTCGGCCCACTGCAAATTATATATTATTATCACGATAAAATGCCTAACATCATACCTCCGCTTCTCAAAGAGCGCATTTCTCTGGTCTGTGAAAGGAATTCATGTAATAAACTCTCAAATCAATGCCATTCCTCGCTCACCGTACGACGCATCAATTATCATAACCATTCGGCAAAACACACGGCGTGAAATGATAATAATAAACCGTGTGCCAGGGATAAACACGTCTCGCTGTGATGTAAGAAACTCTCTGAATGAGAAATTGCTTCTGAATTGGACCCAGAAACAGTATGCAAGACAACAGACAGGAGAGTTAGCTTAGCATGACTAACGGCGTGAACAAACGTGCCGCCATCAAAGCAAACAGTAAGCGGTACGTCCGCGTTTAGATCACAAACCAATGCGGGATTCAAAGCAGAAACCTGCAGTGGTATATTAGCCCTTTTTGAAATAACGTTTCATTATAATACAACGGTAACCGTGCATGGAAAATGCTACTGATTTCAACACAAAATGAAGTCGTTACATCTTATACTCATGGCTCTGTTCAAAATGCAAGTGAGTTCCCTTGCTACATAGGGTGCTGCCTTTAAATATGTATTACGGTCAGTTGGCAAATCTTTTTTACCATAGTTTTACTACAAATACCATGGTTAAACTATGGTTACAGTAAGTAATAGTATATAGTATTATAATATTAAATATTTGATTACTATTTGGTTTTACTTCAAATAAAAACAAACACTATGGTTAATAGTGCTGTCACGATTATGAAATTTGGCTGATGATTAATTGTCTATTAAATAATTGTGATTATGGCAAGTAATTGTTTAAAGGCTTTGACAATTATAACGATTATTTACAATTAATTAATTTAATGAATAGAATAGTATACATACATTAGGAAATATGAAAATAAATAACTAGTAACATTCCCTATAGAGTGACCTCAACAGAAAAAACTGAGATATGAGGATGATGTCGTCATGCTGTGTAGATGCAGCGAATCTGGAATCAATTTAATAAAAGTCATAAACACAAAAAATACAAATCTGATACAACTCAAATGATGGAGAAATGACGTTCGAACCTAACAGTGAGTGCAGATCAAGGACAGTGGATGTGAAATGCAGCAGATACTGCAGATCACCCTTGTTTTCTATAGATTTACAATAATTGAGGTTATCTGAAATAATTACGATTATGTCAAATAATTGCGATGAGACGATTATTGAATAATTGTGACAGCCAAGGTCAATATAATGAAAGGAAATTGATATAATTTTTATAAAGTTCATTTTCTTAAGGGTTAGGAAGCTAATGAAGCTAAAATAATGTAAATGTAATGACATAAGCAAACAGAACACACAAATAAAGTTTGTTATAATCAGGTCAAAACTTTTTTTATCGATACGTCTCTAATATATTAAAATGCAGCTTGGATGTTGCAGTGCATTATGGGATTACACATGCTATACCACCTTTAAATTTGCCTCAAGGAAGCAATTATAACTGCATTGCTCTTCATTTGGAAACTACCTTTTGCCTAAACACAATGTAGGTAGCTCGCTAAATCAACACTTGTCTTTTTAGTTGTGTTTCTAAATTGCATTCTGCAAGATTAACCTGCAGCACATGAAAGATGCAGAAACGCTCCACACGGGTAATGCATTAACATCCTTTTCTATTCCACGGCCTGCTTTTTGCCATTTAAATGATAAGTTGGAGAGGAGGAGACGTGAAACGAAGATACAAAATCAGGAAACCCACGTCACGTTTCACAGCACATGCGTCTGCCAGGCCACAATGATTTCGTTTTGCAATGATTTTGTTCTATTCTGGGATGGAACGGGATATGCAGAAATGAATTAGTGCTGATTTATGGGTCATTTCTGTTATGCAGTACCTTTTGAACTGTGAAACGGATTTTTTGTGAAACAAAAAATGTGCGATTGTATCTTAAGTGCTTCTATAAATGGATACACCAGATATACACTCCGGTTAAGACACTTTATTCATTTTATTCATTTTTTGTATACCTTTTTAAATGATAACTTTACTGTTTACACTGTAGCAGGACAATTGAAAAGCTGAAGTTTGGGATTGACAATTAGCCCCCATGAGTGAACCTCAAGTTACTTTTTACATTTGAAAGCTTTTTGTGTATTTTTATCAAATTGCTAGTACAGTTTGTCATTACAGAAGTGTTTCTGTTAATTAAAAGAATATTGCAAAAAAGGAGAATGTAAAGCAAAATTTTTAAGAAGACTTTGACCCAATATAATATGTCTTAGTGAGTGAATCGACCCTTTGCAATGGATGTGTCATTTGGCTTATATCAGTTCCGCACAAACCAGGGGTGCGTTTCCCAAACAACGACATAACTCGCTGGTTAACCACCATAGTACGGTGCATCGTTCGGGAAATTAACGATGTAGTTACGACTGTTTCCCGAAACCGTAGTAACTCTGTCAGGAGACCAATTGTTTGAACCAAGTTGGTTCAGCAGTCTAGTTGATGACGTCACACAGGTGATGGAGTAATGACGTCTACTAATAAATACATTCAGATCAAATTAATGTCAAGTTCTTGCTGTAAATAACATACACTGCATTTAAGGACTACTTTTGGTATTCTATTTTCTGCTTGCGATAGATCGTTGGAACGATGGTTTTGGGAAACACTTAAATCGTTGAACTATGCTGGAACGACGGAACTTGCGACCATAGTTGGCTAACAATGCTTTTGGGAAACGCACCCCTGCCTGGTCCACTTTGAAATTATGAAGCAAAACAGTACAAATAAACAGCATCATGTCAAAAACTTTTGTACAGTTCGCTTGTTTACAGTAAAGTGATTGTGAGTGTTTTGAAAACCACAACTGATACCCAGTTTAACAGAGACGCAGAACACCTGCTACCCACACAAGTTACTTGAAAATTATTTCGAATTAGGGGCAGTTAAGGACATTTGTGTTTCGTGAGACCTCATTTAGCTGGCGTTGCTTCAATCGTGTTTCATACAAATGTTATAAACTGCCTAAGGATCAGTATACAGTCCCGTGTTACAAAATTAGTCCAATCGTGAGCAAATTAAAGTCTCACCTGGAGCTAAACAACGTTTCTTGTCATTTATCTAACTTCATTGCCTGAGACTACGGCGTGATTTTGAAGGGGTAATATTCCCATTAAGATGCGCATGCAGACCGTGAAAATCCAAGCAGAAGAAGGGCTCAAAAAGCTAAAGATTTATAGCTAAACACAATTACAGCTGGAGTCCATCCACATGTCCATTGATTTTCAGTACGGAACAGAAGGCGTGTGAGAAGTAGAGAGCGGAAATACACAATGCTGATTGATGTCACATGCTAGTAAAAGAGCCCAAGGGTCTGCACAGAACAAGGTTTAGAAGGCAAACCTTGTCCTTTTTTACAGTTGCATTTTTATCTCGTAGCTCTTTTCAATAATAAGAGCCTGGCTTGTATTTTTGGCAGCATGCTAATCAGAGCCCCGGGCTGGGACATCAGTTCCTGAGGCCACTGTGAAGCCAACTCGAGTTCCCTGTACTGCACTTGCATTTGAATTCAGACTGTGAATCACCGCGGAGTAAACACAAATTGAAGAAATTTGTTTGTGTGGCATCGCCTGATGCCGGTAGAGGCGAAACTTTACTAAATGCCCCTATGGTTTGTGAAAGTTACAAATGTATGGGATTTACAGGTTGGAGGTTATGTGCATGGGTTGCTAGAGACTCAAACAACCAGCCAGCATAAAGTGAGTGTGCAGAAATTCATTTGAAAAAATCCACGCTGTAGTCTCAGCAGAGTAATTTTTGTAATGTCAAGATATCAGGAAACCTCAAAATCATTGGTACAAACAAGGTGTCATGGTTTGACTTTTTAACATGACCCCATTAGCCCCTTTTTGTAAATGCCATTATACACCATCTGGAAATCATCTATCCTAAATAGTTTTCTACAAACTAACTCATTATTGCACTCATATCCTTTAGCTCCAGGGGTGTCCAATGTCGGTCCTGGAGGGCCACTGTCCTGCAGAGTTTAGCTCCAACTTGGCTCAACACACCTGTTTGGAAGTTTCTAGTCTGCTTTGTGAGACCTTGATTAGCTGTTCAGGTGTGTTTGATTAGGGTTGAAGCTAAACTTTGCAGGACACCGGTCCTCCAGGACTGTGACCAGCATCAAGTCGTAATTACAAGTGGGAAACTTCAAATTTTCATTGAGCCTCCAGTTAGGGGCATGTCAGTGAGAAAACATGACTGAAGCAATAAATGCTATGTCTATAGCTGACGGTAAATCTGCTGACATTATTTTTTCTTGATTTTTGTGATTTCGTATGTGCGGTAAGTTATTCAAAAGAAGCAAATTAGTATACATTTAAAGATTTTAGATTTAGATTCAATTTATTGTCATTGCACATGTACAAGGCAACGAAATGTGACCTCTGCATTTAACCCATCCAGAGAGTAGTGAACACACGTACCCCCGGAGCAGTGGGCAGCTATCACTACAGCGCCCGGGGAGCAAGTAGGGGTAAGGTGCCTTGCTCAAGGGCACCTCAGTTGTTACCCGCCGGCCCTGGGAATCGAACCGGCAACCTTCTGGTCATGAGTCCGACTCTCTAACCATTAGGCCACAACTGCCCCTTTTAGATTTTTTTTTTTTTTTTTTTAGGCGCTTTGTGTAATTTTTTGGAGGATCTATTGACAGAAATGCAATATAATATACATAACTATGTCTTTAGAGGTGTATAAAGACCTTACATAATAAAGCGTTATGTTTTTATTACATTAGAATGAGCTATTTCTATCTACATACACCACGGGTCTCCTTGCATGGAATTCTCCATGTTGTTTCTACAGTAGCCCTAAACGGACAAACTGCTCTACAGAGCGCGTTTCGTAAATACGTTATCTCCTTCGGCAGCCACCGTAGTGCTTCAAAGGGTAGGGGTGGAGTGAGCCGTTGGTTGCAATTCGCAACCTCACCACTAGATGCCGCTAAATTTCATACACTGGACCTGTCCACAGAGGATAATTTTGTGACTGTTGTTGCTTTGTTTACATATATTTCTATCAGGATAAGGTACAATGTCATCTTGCTTCAACAGCAATGACTGAAACACACCTGAATTTGTAATGACATACAAACATCGCGGAAAGTCGTGCAATAATTTAGTGAAAAAATCCATTAAAAATGCAATTTAGCTGACTACAAGATCGCTGCGTACATTTCCATATTTGTGGTCATACACTGAATTACCAATGCACTTGCTGCTATGTCATGTGACCTCACAGCTAATCAACCATTCGGGTACATGTCAGTCGGCCAATCAGAATGCTCTGTTCTTCACCGGCACTTAATTTGGGCGTCTGGGGAATATGAGTCATATATTATCTGTCACAGCATGCCTGTGGGGTAATTACTCAGTTATGAGGGTCATTTTTAGCCAAAAATATGTTCGCATTTCTCTCTCATTTTTACACCCATAAAAATGCATTCATTAAAAAAACACTTGCGTAATCGTCACCGTTTTCTATTTTTTACCTTTGCCCTTGGCCAACACGCCACCGAAATCGCATACACGTAAACTCGCACACAAACGCACACGGTAAACATACCAAAACTCCTTGGCAGGCACAAGAGCACACACTGTTTATAGAAACCTGTAATTCACACTGGACTGCTTTCTGTCCGATAAGAAGGTTATTTCCCATATCTGCCAAACTTTAATAACTTCACGCAAATTTTAAACGTCGCGTAACAATCATTCTGTACCTAAATATTTTTTCTATCATTTTTAGATTGATCGATTTTCTCTAATTACTGTATATTACACGCGATTAACTGTTATATAATATTATTATGTGGACATGAAACTGTAGCTACTGATGTCAGAAATATGCTTTTCTCTCATCTTCATCTGTATCTGTAGAGACTCTCAGAGGCTTCCTTGAATAATCCACTGATGTTAAATGAGCACCAGCATCCTCAGGCCTCTTCAGATCTCAACTACATCCTCCTCACTGTACACTTGTGGCCCAGCATGCACTAACAAACACACCAATCACAAATCTCAGCGAGTGTGTTGGAGTGTGGGTAGGCATTATCCATCATGGTTGTGTGCCAGTTATAAATTAAACAGAGAATTGTAAGTGCATAACAGTAAACTTATTTTCTTACAAACTGAGAGACGAGATTATTTGTGTGATAATTGACAACATGCCACAGTTCATTATGTTCATCAACATCACACAGTTCTGGTTACACGTGCAGTGAACAGGTCTATCCTCTTCTCCATTGCTCATCTAACATACCTTTGAACATGACGTACAAGGAACTAGCCAATCAGAGCGCTTGTTACATCTCTCTCGCCATAGCTCATTTGCATTGTTTAACCTCGTTTTACCAATGCAAAGACCCAAAGTGTCAGGGAAATGCTAAATGGAGAGGCTAAAAGGAAAAGCTAAAGGACTGAACTAATCGAATAGCAAATCGGAAAAGGAAAGGCAGCATGGAAATGGAAACGCAAATCGGAAAAGAAATCGCCTTTTAAATGACTGATTAAAGTAGTTTAATTTGTAAATCCAATTATTTATTCCTCTTCTTAAATCGCATTTTCAAATACATTTTGAAATTCCACTATTTATTTAGGAATTAATTAATGCACTTTAAAACGATGTACTTATTGAGTGTTTTATGTTGTTTTTTTAAATTCCCTTTTTAATTTTAAGTATTTATTGATGGATTAATATTTCATTATTAATTTTTTTTATAATCACGCTTTTTATTGCCCATTAAAACGTTAAATAATGAATGACTTTATCAATTCGCCTATTTATATTTGGATATGAAGTTGTAAACAAATGTATTAATGCCTATTTTTATTGTAGAATTACTTATTAACTATGAAATGCTTTATTACTTTACACATGACTCTTCCGGTCCTCCATAGTTCATAGGCAGGTGGACATTCGTGATGCTTCTCCAATTGACTTTAAGTAGCTGCGTACTTACTGCAATGTTCCCTATCAAAAGCTACTCTCAATGCTGCGTTTCAAAACGCTATGGGAGAACATTCTTTGTTCGACCGGTTGTGAAGCACGTGTGCCAAACACGCCAAAAATTGGAATAAATAACCTCGGTGGGTGACGTAATTAATTACACACACCTGAGGTCTATAAATATGCCTGAAACGGACATATCCTCAGGTTTCTTTGTCTTCAAGGTCCCCATGGTGTGTGTGTCTCTCTTGTTGTGAAAAGAAATCTTCTCTTTAGGGTTTATTTAAACTAAGAAAGAAAAAAGTGAGTATATACTGTATATAACATGGCCGATTCGGATAGGAGGTGTGTACTTCCCTGTGAGAGGCTCATCCCCGATGACAATCACCATGAGTTTTGCTTTGAGTGTTTGGGGGCTGCCCTCGGGCTCGAGGGAGAGTGTGAACTCTGTGATGCCTTAGGCATTCAGGTACTTCGTGCTCGGCTCGCATTTTTTAAGCAGAGCCGAGCCGCCTCTCCCTAGTTGCCTTCCTGGGGATCTGGCCGAGGCGCGTGAGTCGGGTCCATCCGCTTCTCTCGCACGCTCGCCGGACCGCGGGGTCCTCTTCAGATCGGGCGGAAGGTTGCGGCATCCCTTGCTTCTGCGGATTTATACCTCTCGCGATGTCAATGCGCTTGAGGACTTGCTCGGGGTGGTGACTCGGGCAGTCGATAGACTTAAGCTGGACTGGCCGCAGGAGCAAGAAGCCCCCAAATGCTCCAAGCTAGACGACAGGTTTCTGTCAGGTGGCCCTGGGGATGGGCCCCAGCTTCGGGCTCTCCCATCTTCCTGCGATCTTCACGACGAGGTAACTCGCTCGTGGGGTAAGCCCTATTTGTCCCTTGTCTTTGTGCTTTCAACGTCGATTTATTCAACTATCATTGAAGCAAAGCCACGGGGCTACACGATGATGCCCCACGTGGACGAGACGCTGCTTCTGTCCTTGAGTCGACATCCCAGAGCCACGTCTGAGGCCTCTTCAATATCTGTGCGCACACAACCTTGGAGGGTCCAGACACTTCCAGTGCGGCGCCGTTGGTATTCTCGTTCCCATAGCGTTTTGAAACGCAGCATCGAGAGTAGCTTTTGATCTCGGGTTACTTGGCTGTAACCCTGTTCCCTGAAAAAGCGGGAACGAGATGCTGCGCCTCAATGCCGCACTGTGGGCGTGCCTTCAGACGTCCGTTCAGACAAAGTTTGAACCTGAGGATATGTCCGTTTCATGCATATTTATAGACCTCGGGTGTGTGTAATTAATTACGTCACCCACCGAGGTTATTTATTCCAATTTTGGGCGTGTTTGGCACACGTGCTTCACAACCGGTCGAACAAAGAATGTTCTCCCATAGCGTTTTGAAACGCAGCATCTCATTCCCGCTTTTTCAGGGAACAGGGTTACAGCCAAGTAACCAGAGACGTTCAATCTGAATCTTTTGAACATGGATGTGAATCATGATATAGAATATTATATTATATAAAAAAATGTATATAAAAAAGAATCATATTAAAAATAATTATACTGATTATCAAATAAATTAACACATCACACAGAAATAAATACTTTCAGACATGTACTAACATCCAGCATTTATTTTTAGCATGGACAGAGGCTTCATATTTCCTTTATTCTAGTCCAGCAGATGCTTTGAAACATCAGGCTCTCTCTGGACCGCAATGTTTGGGTTGACCCTGAACTACAGGGCCGGTGGGAGACATTCTGCTGGAGAGGGACAGACTGCGAATAAAAAAAAATCGAATTAATTACGAACTCCTGTTTCTGTGAATTTCCAGCACATCAGACAAGCTATCAGTGTCAAACAGAAAGTGGCATCGGTACATTACGATTCTGTAGACACTAATGAGAATGTGCTTTTCACTTCCACTCCCAAAGTGAATTCTGATTTTCACAAATAAAGCAAAAGGCTCTTTGTTGAGGTCTCTGTGTAGACCACCCTGTACAGTAGAGACAAAGCAAACAGCAGGAGCACAACGTTGTGCACCAGCAGTGAGCAGACTACAGATGAAGCTCGGGGTCCTGACGGGGTCCACACTAGCCAGAAGAATGGGGGGTTGTTTGTGTGTGTGTGTGTGTGTGTGTGCCGCACAGGTGGGGAATAAGACTCGTTTGTTGTCTTTGTATCTGTCTGGGACTGAAAACTCAACTTCATGCATACATTCATCTCATACCGACAACATAACACACCCTAGAAAATGCCCCAGCAAGAATCAATGTAGCAGCCACCATGAACACCCTAGCAACTGCCTAGCAACCAGCCAAAACATCACCAAACCATGTTCGGTGATCTGTATATAATAGCAGTGTCAAAACAAAAATGTACTTTAATTGACAAAACTTTAATATCTGACAACTGTTACAATAAAACGTTAAACGTACATATACAAATATACAAAATAATCTCACGGAACTCAATTTTACAAGGTGGCTAATTCATATGAATTTATATACTGTCATTCGTACATTGGTACAATCCGCTTTCGTGTCGGTGAAGTTAGTTTTAGGCGTGAGATTATCAGCAATAAAAAGCGATACACCCGTGCATCAAACGCACCGCCATTACATCATTATTACTTCCTGTCATTTCTCATTCAGGTCCCGGCACATGCCACGTCATTCAAATGCTTGTTATCCGTAACAGACAGACATAACCGTGTGCAAAACGGGCAATGACGTCATGCAGTCCTTTCACAGACTGACCACTGAGCCCGAGTCATGAGATACACAATCACTGAAACTAAATTACTACATTGCATATTCGGTCCCTGCTGCTTTCGCCTCTTTCTTTTAGTATTCAAGACTGCGACTGTCATCTGCGATTTTGCCCAGACTGACAGACAGCGGACAGGTGGAGAACATCCAGTGAAGCATCTGATATGAAAGCACTCTGTTTTCAGGCTTTAAGTAATTCAAGTATCGATGCTTTTTAATGCATTCATAATGAAGCTCGACGCCAAGATTTGCTTATTACATTACAGCATATATTACAGATTTTACAAAATGTAAGAGGTGAGCATGAGATTTAGCTTTTAAAACAGTTTCTTGAATAAATTAGACGATATGGCATTTAGGTGGTCGGCATTAATAGCAATGGACTGCATTGTGAAAATAGCATTTAATATACACTAAAATGTGAACTGGAAGACAGTTAAGTACATTTGTGCTCACTCAGAATATATATTGTGTTTCTTTTATCACTGCGCATACATTAAGCCGCCCAGGACGCATTCTGTATTCTGATGCCACTACTTACGGATTGTTGTCTATAGACACATGCAGACAGATACCTTTTCATTTAAATGTATATTTATGCATTAGGTAGACGTATAGTGTATTTAAACTATTCATTTTCTTAGAACTTGTGCTTTCTAGAATCAAAAACATGACCTTGGAGACACTAATTGCACGTTTCGCTATGTTTAGTCTCACGCACGAGTGCACTGAAGATCACTGAAGAAATCTTTATTATGGTCACAATCCAGTCTGTTTGTCCTGCGTATTATGGACTTTTACATTACTTCCTGTCCTGTGCCATGTTTTGTAGTCCTTTGTAGTTTTTCGTGTTAATTGGTATTTCCCGGTTGTTTCTTGTCATCTTGTTAAGCTTGTTCTTCCACGTGTATGTACAGCCCTTGTGTTTCAGTTGTGTTTTGTCAGTCGTTGATGTTTTGTGTTCTTTGTTATCCTTGTGACCAGGGGTGTATTCCAGAAAGCAGGGTTAATTTACCACCAGTTTAACCCAAAACCTGCTTACCCTGATCATTCATGGCAACACATCCTCACTCCCGACTCGTCACATATTTATGCTCGGTCAGCGCCCTTCGGCGTCACTTTTGAACACGCAGGGTACCCCTTTAGCGTCGTCTTTTGACAGGTTGTTCATGTCGGTTCCAAAACACCTGATAAGAGTTAGTTCAATCAACCTCCCGAAAGATACCCAGAGTTAACGCACGCTCACAGAAACAACATGAAGACATTGTCAATGGATCACAAATTTCACGAGTCACCATGGAAACGGCCGGGAAAATTCAAGTTTTTTGACTGTAAAACAACGTTATAAATCAGAGGTGTTTTTCACAGAAGACTTAAATCTGCATCAGTGTATAAAGTGCGGGATAAAGAAAAGGTTATGTGTTTATAAAACTATAAACGCTATAAATTAATTATGATTATTAATTAAGTATATACATATTTAAACTATATGCACTATTTTTATACTATAATATTTCAAATCTATACTCATCATGGCTATCTTTGTTACATAAACCGTAGATTTGTTGAGATCTTTGTAACTGTTAATTGAACGTGTCTCCCATGGTATTTTACCAAAATTGGGTTGTGTATATGTATTTGATCACATTGCTAATTTTGAAGGCAGTATTAAACCTCTTTTTTGTTCCTTCTCTGTATGTTCCTTAAAAAAATCGACCTTTATTTGGTTTTCTGAAAAATTACTTTGCATTGTATCAGCTTTATTTGCAACAGTTGCTGATGTAGTCATATTAATGGAGACTCTTTTAATTCTAGAAACTACATTGGTCATAATTTAGGAAAAATTTGTGTAATGCTTTTCAGTACACTACACTATGTATGATAATTAATTTGCAGCAGAGGATGAAGGTAGAGGTTTAAAATGTTAGGCCCAGTCACATGTCCAATATATCACGTAACCTATAAATATCCCTTTCAAATACACAAAAAAAGTTAGTTTTTTTTTTACTTTGTTTGCTAAAAGGCCATGGGTTTCCAAATGTTTAAAGAGGTGGAAACGGCCTATCCTGAAAGGCTAATTGTAATTTGGAGAAAGGCCTTTCGATACTAAACTGTAGGAGGAGGCTGAGGATCAGAAAGACATTTTTAAGGAATATAGTCAGTATGAAAAACCTCCTAATCGAACCCATCAACCAGTTTCATTAAGACATTAATTAGTATTTAATATTAACAATACCTCACAATGTGCTCTCCGGTTTAACCATACTTGCTGGGAGGTTTGCTCAAACGCACGCACGCACACGCAGCAATGAATTCAGGTCAACATCATTATTCATTATTGGGTTATGAATAATGTTATTTGGGGTGTGTGTGTGACTAAACATTTGTGTCTTTCACTGTGTGTTGTGTGTTGTTGGCATACCTGTCAGTCTGTCTGAGAATAGATGTGTCTCACCATCTGTTCCTTGATGTGTGTGTGCATGTGTCAATGTGTGTCTTTCTATCATTCTCTGTGTTTGTCTCGCTCTCTCTTTTATTTGTGTGTGTTTGTGTGCCTCTCAATGTGTGTGTGTCTTTCATTTATGTGTGTGTGTGTGTGTACTGTCTCTCTTACATTTCTTAGTGTGTGTGTGTGCATGTGTCTTTCTATCATTTCTGTTTGTTTGTGAGTATGTCTCTCTCTCTCTCTCTCTCGTGTGTGGTGAGATGATCTGTCTATTGTACCTGCTTGTCATGGTACACATCTCTGTGTGTTTTCAGTTCTGAGGTAATTCTGAGTAGGATGTGTTACAATATACCGGTATGGACAATAACCGTGATACTTGATGTACCGTGACTAAAACATGATCATCGATACCTTGTTTATTTTACACACACGTGATAATATCGCAAATAATTCCGCACTCATTTAAACTTTTGCCTTAAAGGCCCCAATGGTTATGAACTCTGCCTTACTACACTAGTATGTTGTAAACTTATTTGCAACAAAAAAAGAGAAAACACAAAATGTATAACACAATAATGTATCTCCTCAGAAAAAAACTGTTTAACAGACTTTGCTTTGTCAAAGGCAATGTACTTTACAAACTTTCTTAATTCCTTTGCTTTAGATGAAAGCATCTGACATGAATAAATAAAAAAGTGTATTATCTCCGTCCTCACCCTCTTCATCACAGTCTTTGATTTGTCAGCACGCTCTACCAAACATTTGCTACTGTGATATTCACAATGTAAAAATTCAGCTCAATCTGTAAAACGTGGTGTTGACAGTGCTGATGTCATGTCCGAAGCATCCGCCTTACAGATGAATGTAAAAGTATCGGGAAGAATTGTATAAACAAGCACAAGACGAGCTAACTACAGATTTACACCCCTAACCTACTAGTACATTTCAATTTAGCACAATTTGTGCCGCGGACGTGAATGATACCTCAAGGACAATTTGTGCAATAAAGAAATTATATTTTAAAAGATGATATGATGATATAAACACGCAGCATATTGCAAAAGAATTGCTAGGGTGAAACTTACTTCTGATCGACTGTACTCCTGTTAACTACTAGATGGAAAATGTAATTTACTGTACATGCAGTTTTACATCCTGAAAACATGACATCATTTTACAAGAAGAGTATCACTTTTAATTTGGGGGGGCTGATCAAAAAATCTTCCCGTGTTAAAAACATCTGGCCTCTTGTGTCTCACTGCGATATTTTAAGTTTTTATTAACTGCTGTCTGACTCCCGCTTGTGTCACTTACTGCCAACCATGTAAAATTTACAAAGGGCCCATAAATTCAAGCTGCCCAGACTGTGCTACTGACCTCTCTCTCTTTCTCTGTCCTTTTGCCTGGTTTTCTAACACAAGTTCACACAGACATCAGAATGGACGGAACGTTTAAAGGTACAACACCCCCAAAATTACACTTGTGTCATCATTGACGCAATGACATACTGCTATATTCTAGGTGAACAAACCATCATTTATGCAATTTACCCAAAGCTCTGTCATCTTCATCTTCAAAAAATGCGCATTATCTTTCTATATAATAGCATACAGTGCCCAGGGGAATACGTTGTATACATCTTTTCTTGATGCTCTTATTGTACGTCTTTTTGTAGCTTTCGTAGCTTTTCAGAAAGTCACTTATTGTTTTTGGAGAAAAAGTAGGTCAGAGATTCTGCAAAACATCTCTTGTGTACCGCGAGAGAAAGTAAGCCGTACGGATTTGGTGAAACCTTTGGTGAGTAAATTATGACCGAATTCCCATTTTTGGGTGAACTTTTCCTTTGAAATGTAGACAGATCACACATATCCCTGCTGGCTTGTCTGTTACCATAAAAAACAAGATCTTTCATTCAGACGCAGACATTTATTCAGGCCAGAGCTCTAAATATTTAAACAGCGTTCCTGACATGATAAATGCAACCAAATATTACTGATATTACGGACGTCAGCTATCCACATTCCCCTGCATAACTTGTATATAACACAGTATAATTTGTATATAGCACATCTGTACATACAATATACTGTCTATTGTCCTTTTGTCTAATATTGTCCTTTTTGTCAAAATGTGTATTGTCTCTCACATATTTATTTTTTACGTTTTGTTACCTGTGCCTTGTCACTTTTTTTAACCTGTATGTGCACTGGAAGCTTCTGTCACTAAGACAAATTCCTTGCGTGTCCAAGCACACATGGCAATAAAGCTCTTTCTGATTCTGATTATATCAAAATGGACAGTATGCGGAATTCGTTGGAAGAAAATGTTTCCGTCCAAAGAGAATGCTTGACAATCCAGCAGCCCTCCATCTCACCCCCATCCAGGGCTGGACTGGGAAGAAAAATCGGCCCTGGCATTTTTAGGCCCGCATCGGCCCTCCACCGAATCTGTCGACGGGGGTAGGGGATGGGGAGTACATGCATACGTGTCTTTTGCATTCGCGTTGCGTGCATTCGCATTTATAATACGTCCGTCAAAGCGGCCACCGCCTCCGTTACGGCCCCATACGTTAGCGGCCCACGGGGAAAACGCCCGGTGCGCCAGATGGCCAGTCCGCCCCTGCCCCCATCTCTTTATATCTACTTCTTTTTCCATCAATCCCCCTTTTTAGTCTCGCTTCTTGCACTTTCTCTGTTTCCCCATTCGCTCCAAAATCCTTTCTCTCTCAACATCAAGACAAAGCACTGCTGCCACGGCTTGAAGCTTTCCACAATCATTTCCCCCTTTTCAAATCCATTCATCACTATTTTGCTCTTCTCCAATATTCCCGTCTGAAATCTGCCTTACTGATCCCTTTCTCTTTTTGTGTTTCCATACTATTTTTCTTTTTTTTCACACATTAGATGTGCATTATATGTTGTAATTTAAACAATAAACAAGTTCAATTAAAACATTCTGAAAAAAACAGTTGGATGTTCTCCAATGAGAAAAAAAAAATCATTGACTACGTTTACATGTGTAGCAATAATGCGATTATTTCCAATAATCAAAGTAAGGACTTAATCGCAGTAACATGTTTACATGAAAACACCTGCTCCCGTTTACAGGGAAGTTTTATTAGTCCAATTTTTTGCTATAATACACAGCACAAACCATGATCTCAGCTACAGTATTGCTATCGTTTCAATATATTCGCGTTAAATGCAAAACACTGTTATGTGGATGTATTTTACTCTGCAATGGTGGTGTGCGCTGTCATCGCGTTCGTGTTGTTTCTGTGTGAAGATATTAAGGAGCAGAGACTGCTGACAGCAAGTTGTGCTGACGGTAAAACTTCAGATTGTCATGCTCAGTGTAATTAGTTACTGTAATTTAATTACGTTTCCCTTAAAAAAGTAAAGTAAGGGATTACTCTTATTTTTTCTGTAATTTAATTAGTTACTTTGGATGTAATTGAACTAAATACTGTGTAATCATCCAGGTGGATGCTGCACACTGGTTTGATGAGAGACACCCCCCCCCATATGATTGTAAAGCACTTTGGGTGTACAGCAATACACAATAAAGCGCTATATAAATGCCTCATTCATTCATTATTTCATTCATAATGTATACAATAGTGGAATTGACATTAAAATTCAAAGTCTAACTTTAAAATGCATGCATTAATGTATCTTTCTCACATTTGTAATACTTCAGTCAGTTAATAAGAGTACTTCATGAAGTTTTATATTATTTATTTATTTATTTGAATGAATTAAGAGTTGTTTCATGTCTATCCTTGAATCACTTAACTAATGAAGGTTGGTATAGGACAGGGGTGTTCAACTACTTTTCTTTGAGGGCCAGATTGCAAAAGTATAAATAGGATGCGGGCCAGTTTTTTCCCATATCACCATTTCTTCTGTTATTTATTGCATTTTGTTCCTTTAATACTGTTTTTGTTGCTGTTACTTCAAATATATTAAAACATGCACACAAATATTGCATCCTGTATTTGTGCCTATTCATTACATTTAATTGAAATGGATATTGTGTTTTTAATTGTATTTTATATTCCTTAATGCTTTAGTTTACCCCAAAATTAAATTGCTGATAATTTACTCCTCCCCAGTCCTCCAGTAGCCTACCCCAAAGATGTGGGTGGCATTGTTTTTTCAATAAGATATTTATATTGATATTTGGCTGAATTAATAAAAGTGAAAAACGCTAATACATTCAGCACAAAAGTAATCCCTGCCTCTTGACGTTTAATTGGCATCTTACAACGCAAATCAACTGAACGCTATTATCGAATCTTCAGGGGAATTCCAATTGGATTCATGTGCCCCACGCACTTCGAAGGGCAGATCCTTTGAAGTGCAAGTTCTGGAGGGAGATGGGAATGCGATAGCTACTGCTGATTGGACGACACTCCTGTCAATCAAGATATCCAGGACGCTCAGTATGAGGAAGGACATTCGTATGTGATACAGAGCAGATGATTAACGTTCAAAGGCCACATTTTGTTAATAAAGTTAAAACGGGCTCATCTTGCATTAGGAGTAGATGCGTGTCCGGTGCGCTACTGTTTCTGGTTGCATGAGCAGTGTTAACCAAACAACATTAGCCCCTATTGACTTCCACTGTATGGACACAAAACCACAAAGACATTTCTCAAAATAACTTCTTTTGTGTTCCACTGAAGAAAGAGTCATATACAGCTTTTGAGCAACATGAGGGTGAATAAATGATGACGGAATTTTTATTTTGGATGAAAAATCCCTTAAATGCCAATAGGAGTCTCATATCAGATATATCACCAGCACATTAAAACCTATTGTGGATTTAATGCTGTAGACAAAACTGATTATTTGTTTATTTTTAAACACAAATCTTCTGCTGTGTGTGAATGGAAAATAAGATATTTGACAAGGAAAACACCGTGTCTGCTTTGACTAAGTGAACTGGATTAGTAGTTTTGAGACCATGATGACAATTTTAAGGACGGACGAAGAACAAACTGACAGCTCGAGGATAATCGCGTGTTCCCATGTGGTCTCCGCTCAGTATCTCAGTGACTTGCCCAGCGATAGTCTTTCAGTGCCGGTGTGCCATCAGCGATAAGAACATATATGAGACACTGACAAAGGTCATCTTTGACAGAGGCAAGATTTCAATCATATCAGATAATTTCACACCCCTTAAACCTGTCTAGCTGTTAAAGTCTGCCCGTGCCTCTGGACTACCTCACACGTGTGATATCACCCAGCAATAATTCACTGTTAAATTTATGAAATATTCTAATTTTAACGTACTCTCAACCCAAATGCACATCATGCGAGTTTCGAGCAAGATAATGACAGTTACCGCTGTTAGCAGAAGAGCTTTGACATATTGGAGATTGGATGCAGGGCCGTCTCCAGGATAGTGATCTTAAAGGGATGGTTCATCCAAAAATGAAAAATCTGTCATCAATTACTCACCGTCAGGTTGTTTCAAACCTGTATACATTTCTTTGTTCCAATGAACACAGAGAAAGATATTTGGAAGAATGTTAGCAATTTTCAGTTCTGGGACATCATCCACTACCATAGTAGGAAAAAAAATCGTGTTTTTTTGTTCTGTTGAACACATGAGATATTTTGAAGAATTTAGCAAAAAACAAAAAGCTCACGGGCACCTTTGGCTACCGTGTAATTCTTCCTACTATGGTAGTCAAATGCTGTCCCGGGACTGAAAATGACTAACATTCTTCCAAATATATTTCTTTGCGTTCATCGGAACAAAGTAATTTATACAGGTATGAAATTACACGAGCGTGAGTAAATGATGACAGAATTTTTGGATGAACTATCCCTTTAATGTCATTGGCATTCCTGCCGTGTCATGATGTTGTAGCAGCGGCGTGATAAGACAAACACAGCGAGAAGGTCAAGTGACGGCCGCACAGCGGATGGTAGAGGGGTTGTGGCAGGACACCTCTGGATTGAGCTGGGAGAGATGGAACGTGGTACAGGTGCTTCTGGAGGCTCGCCAATCCTTTTTCTTTAGATTGGAGTGCCGTTGTGGTTCTGTAATGCTTTTAGTTCCTATCGGTGATCGCTGATGGACAGAGAAGGATAAGAGGAGGCTTTTGGAGCTTGAAATTTTGAATTTGGTCAAATGGCTTTTCTGAAAACCAAGAATTTCGAACCAATGCACAGAGCTTCACTGTTTTAAAATGAATGGGACCAGTTCGAGCCTGTCCTGTCTCAGCGTTGTGTACGTTCAGGTAACTGACAGACCTCCTTGGCAACATATCGTACAGATCTTACCGTTGAACCTTCAGCCTTCACCGCTCTTCACTGCTATAAATCTCCAGACGTCTTCGTGATTTAAGGTGCAGTTGTTATGACGATCATAGAACACGTGCGGCCGTCGAGATAAACCTGCCAGTCTAGGTGAGACGCTAAAAGACAGAGCGAGAGAGACTGGAAGAAAAAAAGAGGCAGCTTGACCTTGCAGTTTGTATACATCACATCTCGGGGAAATTGCGCGCTAATGGCTGTTTCCAGTTGTATTGTCAAAGGTCTTGTTAATATTTCATTCACAGACGGAGGGAATGAGAAGTGAACGGCTCCAGGAGTTTTCTGATGTATAAACAAGAGAAAGACAGAGCGAGTGTCGAAGGCCGGGGCGGCGTGCTGGCATACAGTATATCGTGTTAACTGTGTGGACGTTCTCCTGAAGCATTTGAACTGTTTACGATTGTCTGTCAATATTGCACAAACATATTAAGATTGGAATAATGTGCAACTGCTATATACACGGCTCCAACTCACCTGTCTGTATTCATACATGACTCATCACTTAATTCAGGGTATGAGTGTGTATATATATTATGATTTTAGTCATGGCACCCACAGACAGAGGGGGGTAGTGATAGAGATAAAAGAAACGATTAGTCAGGTGCAGTGCATAATGACTGCAATATATTTTTATATCGCAGCAAAGGTGGCAGGAATGAGAAAAAGTGCAATATTCATTCCATTTGCTTTTCAGGCTAAAAGCAGAATCTGTCTCAACACAGACGCTCCGTCAGAAATCGCATACTATGAGAGTACATACTGATTTAAACGAAGTACCTACCTATCGACCGTTAAAACAGCACGTTCTATCTAGTATGTGTGGGGGTAGTATAAATAGATTTCGGACCGCCATGTTATATTGTCACGTGACCCGTATGCTCTTTGACCTACGATGTATTAACATCAACCTGTATCTAGGCGTCGGTACAAACATAATCTATTCACGAGAAATTCATTCATCTCTACTTACATTTAAAAACCGGACACCCGCTTTGAAGTTTTACGCTATTTTTATTTGATGAAAATAAAGCTCCCGTTGCATCATGGGATAGAGAAGTGTCCATGCACACTCACGAATCTCGGAGGAAGCAGTAGACCATCGGGGTATTTCTCGCCTGTTTTGTGCATACCGAAGTTTCGGATATATTCATGACTCATACTCATTTACGCCTGCTATATAGTATGTAAGTAGGGCTGTCAAACGATTTATCACGATTAATCGCATCCAGAATAAAAGTCTGTGTTTACATAATGTATGTCTGTGTACTGTGCATATTAATTTAGTATTTATAAACACATACTGTACATGTACACAAACGTGTATATATTTAGAAAATGTTTAAATGTATTTATTTATATTTTCCAATAATTTAAATTATATGTAAATGTTTATTAATATTAACATTTTATTTTTTTCTTAAATTAAAAGTTCAAAATTAAAATGCACAGTACACAGACATACATTATGTAAACCCAAACTTTTATTCTGGATGCGATTAATCGCGATTAATCGTTTGACAGCCCTATATGGAAGTAAGCGATTTTGGATGCAGGGAGAGTCTCAGCATCAAACTTCTGAGCAGAAGGAACCTGTTGCCAAAATGCATTAAAGAATATCTACAGAACATCTCTAATAATTGCCACTTTTGTTGAGTGATTTATGTGAATCGATATGTTAAATTCCAGTGAATTACGCTTCGTGTGCAGCTTTCATACCAGTCTCAGCTTCATCTGAATAGCAGGAATTAAAGTGATAGTCCACCCAAAGATGAAAATTCTGTCATCATTTACTCGCCCTCTTGTCATTTCAAACCTGTATGACTTTCTTTCTTCCGCAGAACACAAAAGAAGACGTTTTCAAGAAAGTTGGTAACCGAACAGCACTAGACCCCATTCACTTCTATTGTATGGACCCAAAACCAATTCAAGTGAATGGGGTCCAGTTAACAACATGGAATCAACTGTTAAAAAAATCAGCGAAAAAATGTTGAATCAGCCGAGTCCACTCGTCGAACTCTTCTATCCGCGCTTATCCGCGATTGAGTATGCTTAAGAAGCTGTGCGGACGCGAAAAGTCAAGTATACCCGGCGCTTAAGATGGGAGGAAAATCATAGGAAAGTCATACAAATGTTGAATGGCATGTTGGTGAGAAGAGAGAATTTTCATTTTGTAGTGAAAGAAAGAGTGTGGAGCTGTAAAATAAATGTGGATTGTAGAGGCAAAATAATCTGGATTTGTGTGAATTTGATGAGAAATGTTTGAGTTCATATTGAGATGTTGCATAATATTGACTTTTGATCGCAGACTTGACAAATCTGAGCTCAGTTTGAGACATTGTTGACATCTCTTCTGAAACTCTAATGGCAGAGACATTTGTGAGATTTCTGACTCTTTTTCTCAGAAGAAATATCTGGGCCACATGAGATTTAAGCATTTTGTTTAATTTGCTCTCCATTTATTCTCACTGATGTCTCGGAGATATATTATAGATATTAAAATAGATCTAATCTGTGTCTTTTCTTTGTTGTTATGGGTAGGTGAGAAATGATACGTCTAAGAATTCAGAGCAGATTTAGATATAGGCTATATTTAGAAAAAAATAGATGTTCAAACAAAAGAAAACATTCAGTTTTCTGTAATTTACATGTTCCTGTAGAGGCATCTAAAGTGAAAGAAAGAGTGTGGAGCTGTAAAATCATCTGTAAAATTATCATCTACCCACACTCTTTTTTTGGGGGGGGGGGAGGGAGACGCACTCATGACCAGAAGGTTGCCGGTTTGATTCTCAGGGCCGGCGGGAAACGACTGAGGTGCCCTTGATCTCTGCCCACTGCTCCGGGTATACGTGTGTTCACGACTTGCTGTGCGTGTGTTCACTACTCTCTGGATGGGTTAAATGCAGAGGTCACATTTCGGGTATGGGTCACCATACCTGACAAATAGGTCACTTTCACTAAATGTGGAATCCCTTGAATTAGATTGAATCAGAAATGATTTTCTGCCCCTAGTTCTTGGCCAGCGTACTGTATATTTAACTGTACCCTTAGTCAAAGGTAAAGCTACTAATCACGCTTTCAGGTGACACATTTGGCTCCTATTCTAAAATCCTGTTCCAAAAATAGCTTTCCAGTTTTATTGGCGAATGTACGTGTCTAGGGTGACATTTTTTTTTAGTGTAAACTCAGTAACCTTCTTTCCATGCAAATTACACAGCGACCCGATATACTTCAATACATTTCTCTTATTCATTATCCAAAAGCTGGGCTTCTGGGTCTGAGGATGAGAAAGATGCTAGCTTACATCTGAACGTATGTTTATGTGTGTGTGTGTGTGTCACATTACGTAACCACCTCTGGATCGGCTCCGTCACACAGGGAGTGTGGGAAACGTTTACGTTCGGTCACGTTGGCACCTCCCTGTTTCGCTCCGTTTCGTCTCTTCCCTCCTTTGTTGAGTTCTTTATCATCTAAGCAGCCATGACTGTTGCTTTGCTCGGGTCAACATTGAGTATGTCACATTTTTATGATGAAAAGCAAAACCCACCACAATGGATTAATGCATTATGGTAAAGGGAGGTGGACAGGAGCAAGGTCAAGTAACATTTTCTGAAGGCTCCTCATAACACAATGGGTGGTTGTCAGGGCATTGCTATGCAATTGCTAAGGTATTCAGAATACTTTTTAGCACATTGGTATGCAATTGCTAGGGTGGTTTCTATGTGGTTGTTTGGCACAGGTCTTTCTTTGAACATCTATGAGTGATTACTTTTTACTAAGCAATTTGGTATGAGGTAGTGCTATGCACTAGGGTTGTCACGGTACCATAAACATGTCTTACGATACTATACCAGCTGAAGTATCTCGATACCAAGTAGTATCACGATGCTGTGCCATATAATTCAAATCTATACAAAAAAAACACAGATTTAGATTTACATTTTGTATTTACTATAGTAAACTGTATTATACTTTGCACTAGATTATGTTGTTGTATTAACTGTAGTAATTGGATAAATTGTAGCAAATACATTTACATTTAGTAATTTGTAAATACTATAAATACTGTAGTATACTTACATATTTACTAAGATAAGACTCAAAAACACTAGTATCTATGAGTTTTAGTAATTTACTGTAGTAAATACTAAAGTACACTAGATCATTTTTCACGTAGGAACTAATTCAAATGTGGGACCAATTTAATTGATACAGCAGTCTTTATAAAGGGAAATATTAGGCTTACTTTAAATGCAGAACTAAGACGGCCAGTAGGTGGCGTTAATTTTCCACTGAGTTAGTGAATCATTAAACCAACTCGTTCAAATCGCCAATTTGAATCATTAACTCGTCCAAGACATTCAAAACACACATTCATTTAGGAGATAAACACCGCAAAAAGGCAGATGTAAGTGTTAAAATAAATATTAATGCGCATATGCAACATTAACTACGGTACTACCGTATCAAAAATAGAGAGGCATCGCGGGTATTTTGAAGCTTTAGCATCGCGATGCTACCGTAGCACCGGTACACCGTGCAACCCTACTATGCACGATGCAGAATGACCTTAAACCATAATTCGAGTGCTTTATAAACCATAGATCGAGAAAACAAATAATTCACATATTTTTTATTTTACGTATAAGCAAATGACAAATATTTATCATACATGCTGTCTGCGTGATTCTCAGACTTGCTTCAACAAGTTTCCTTTTGATGCAACAAGGTATGCTTAAAAGCATTCATTTAAAAGCCTTAACTGACAGTTTAACACAATTTTGAACATTTATTACAAAAAGGCCTTAAACATTCTCATTCCCGTAACCATTTAAAACTGTCAATCAAATAGCATGTTTTGCTAAAAAAAAGTGTCATGATGCCCAAGCAAGCTTTTACTAATCATACATAATAGGACATTAATGAAGTATATTTTAATAGGAAATTATAAATGTTATATTTATTTAAATGGGGAAAATTACCTGTATCGGTAGTGAGTGAAAAAAGCTGTGTACACAGCATGACAAGAGAATATTAGGTTTTAAACTAGAGAAATATGAAGTAATCTGTTAACCATTTGAAAGGTTCTGGTAGATGTGTTTCTTCACATCAAATCAAACTTAATGTAAATATTTTTGTGTGTGTGCAAACAGTCCTTTAAAATGTTACAGAGAGCATCAGTCATGGACACTTTTCATTTCCATTATTTCGTTGAATCTTCTGTCAGTGACAACGTTTACATGCACCCTCATAATGCGATTATAGTAGGATTTTGGCAATATTGTGATTACACTTAACCTCATGTAAGCGCAATAATTCGATCTAAATAATGTGATTAAGCTCATAATCGCAGTAAGCATAATCGAATATGTGGAGTACGCCGGTTTTAATCGCAATAAGAATGCATATAAACACTTTAATCGCATTTATGCTGCTCTGATCAAGGTGCGCATGTGCTTCTGTTACGCACCTTAAGCGCAAATTCATGGTATACATGACCAGTGTTGGGTAAATTACTCAGAAAAAGTAATTAATTACTACTTACATATTCACTAGTGTAATTAGATTAATGTACATTTACCAATTTGGCAGACGCTGACTTACATTGCATTATACTATACATTTGTTTCTAAGTATGTGCAATCCCCTGGGATCGATCCCACGACCTTGGTGTTGTTAGCACCATGCTCTAACCACTGAGCTACAGGAAAGCTATAAATAACTCTCTCCAAAAAGTATTTAATTACTTATTACTAATTAATTTCTATGTCCTATATCAGGACACGTGGCTCACACGCGGCTCACAAATGAACCATGGTTTTAATATAGTAAAGGTAGTAACCATCTTTTTGGTGTAGTCACGTCAGGCAATTTTAATCTGCACCCGATTCTGGGATCCCTGTCCTGCTGTGAAAGACTGATTGAGCATGAGCCAATAGTACCTGAGAGCGGAATGTTTAAACACTATCATTGGTCTGAGCTACTGAACGAATACGCCTCTTCACTGAACTAGTCAGTCATCTGACATAAGAATCAGACATCTCGTTCGTGAGCGACGAGCTGGTGACCGAATGAATTAGAGAAAGCATGTCAATGGCTCAATACAGCACGTGAGTCACTCTCGTTCGCAACAACAACAGAATATGATATATTGTAGCATAATATACATTACAATTATACAAACACGTTATTAAAATTACTTGTACTACATATAAGACACTCATTTTCGCCACCTCCTGGCGTATGTATGTAATATATGACGAAATGGTCACTGAACGAATCACTCAAATGAATCAAAATTCCCATCACTACCGCCAATAATCTTTGGCTGGCCCGCCTTAACATTTCAAGTAAGTGGAGAGACTTTAAGAATGGTGTGCTTTAAGAAATGCACGTCCTGAGACGCCACATGAAATTCCAAAACGCTGCTACATTCAATACGAAAGTAATTCCCGCCGCTCATAAAGATTGACGTCTTATAAAGCGATTTGATCTGTCCGTCCTAGAAACGTAATGTTATTACAACGTTATAATCGGCAATCCACAGCCACAGGCAGTCGGGTTTGCGCACGCGATAGGTCGCATCCAAAACGCGTCTTGTGCCCTTGAAATGAACAGGAAGGGTACTACACCACTGTTGTCTCTGATAAGGGAAAAACAATGTTGTTTTTTATGACTCTAGATTTGTTATTAGTTTTACTATTTGTAGTTTTGTTTTGCACTTCTCGGCCACCGTAGATAACGTATTTAAGTAACGTGCTCTGTAGAGCAGTTTGTCCGTTTAGGGCTACTGTAGAAACAACATGGCGAATTCCATGCAGGAGGATCCGCGGTGTATGTACAGTAGATAGAAATAGCTCATTCTAAGGTCATAAAAACATTACGCTTCATTATGTAAGGTCTTTATCCACCTTATTGCCAGTGTTTTATTGTGTTTGCTTAACCAAAATAAAAGTATGATGGCTTTAAACTACTGTAAATGGCTGAAACCAACACAACAAACAACTGCTACAGAAAACACACATTGTAATTTGACTTCACAACCTTATTAGTTACTGAGGTAAAGACCGTCTGACAACTTCCCTTCCTGAAAATCTAAGTAGCCAATCCTGACTGAATTCCTGACACAAATTCCGTCACAAACCTGTCACAGACCACGTGTTGAGTTAAGCCTGAGGTATCGATAAACCAGATGCTGAATCCCACGCAGACGCGGGAAGACTCCACCTTGAGACGCGCGAGGAATTCTCAAGGAGCAACAGAGCAAGCGGAGCAGGAAGCGTCGGCATGCGCGGGAAAACAGACGCGCCAAACGCGCCCCTCGAGCTACACATCCACCAATCAGAGCCGCCTCATGTCACACGCGAGTCTGAGTCCACATCAGAGAAATCCAACAGTTCCTCAAGGTGTTTCGTGTTCAGCTTTATGCAAGTGAACGTAAACATTACAAGCTTATCGTTTGGGGGGGGGTTCTATCGTATTTAGCAAGGTATTGCGGATATCTCCGAATATATTTATTTCTTGACGTCTGGCAACACATTAAACGGTGGTTCTCATCAATTGATGACTTTAGTTCACATATCACTCAAAATCTAAATTTGACCACCTGACAAACCAGGTTGCGCGCAACAGGAGGGGGCAGAGGCCAACGTACGAACGTCTCCCCTCGTCCTCAAAGCGAACCACCATCATATTGCTAATTAAAAAGTGATCAGACTCTATCTGATCCCGTTCTGCGCGCACGAAGCCGGCAAACGCGAACACAGTCACGGGTACGAACGCGAGCTGCGTCCTTCTGTCTGTAATAAACGCACGCGCAGACACCCTATCATGACTATGTGATGAGGGATGATGACCTTGCGCGTGCATAGATGACAGCTTCGTCAAAGGCAGCAGAGTAAATAAATTTACCTTCACATTAAACACAACAAGTGCCGTAAGGAAGAAAACGAGATTTGAGCAATCTAAGGGAATGCATTTTGGTGTCATAAATAGAGAGCCGTCTGCACCTGTTTGCATGTTTGGCAACTCACAAAATTGAAGAAAAAGCAACAAATGTAGTCTGGGTCGTGCTAAATAAAAGGTGGCTCACGGTACTGACCCGCGCAACGTGCGGTACCGGGTGCCGCCAGCTCGTCTGATATTCAAGGGCGTGCGTTCTCCCTAAAACAAGCGAGAGTAAACCAGCAAAGTACGAAAATCACATTTGGATTGGACATGCATCTCACCTTTCCCGTCCTCGTCCTCTCGGTTCAGGTGCATGACTGTTCGCCTCTGTCACGCCAACAAACGCTGTTTTTTGGACAAGTGCTCTCCAAGAAAAGTCGAATCCACAATGTATCTCGTTCTTCCAACAGACGAGTGACCATGGAGCAGACGCGCGCGCGCTTTCTCTCTCCTTCCCTCCTTATTTCTTTCTTTCACTCATTAGATTTTTCTTTCCCTCTTTTTCTTAACCCCCTCATTCGATTGATGGTTGTAGATGGGCTTGAAGGTGGGATGAGGGCGAGGATGGCGAGGTGCGCGTCCGTGTCACCGCCAGCTGATGGCATCTCAGTTTATGCACAGTTGAGCGCTTCTGCAATTCAGTCACAACCACTTGTACCATAACATCATCTTCTACTGCGCCAGAACATTATTTATTCATTGTATTATTATGTGTTGTATACAACACCAATAACAACAAAAACATTTACATTTTATAAATCCTTATAAAAATAGGCCTATATAGTATTACGCGCATATTTCTATATTGGGCAAAATTACGATTTCAAGAAAGGGTGTGCGCAAAAAGATGACCTGGAGTGACGCCGCCCAGAATTTGAAATTAAATTGGAAATTGTAAGTGGAATTGACTGAATTCAGAGATAATGAACTAAATGTAATGAGAGCAAATAACTTCTAGGTTCTCCATATACCTGCTTCTTGTTGTTTCATTCCAAGACTTTATAGAGAAATTTACTCTATTATGGGAAATAAATTCTTGCATTGTGTCAATGATAACATGGCTGCACTTGTCAATATAGAAAAATGAAATGCATTAAAACTGCACTTATTGCAGCTGCAAACCCAGCGTATGAAATGTGGTCTCAGCTGTTTATAATTAGCCAGTGTTTTGCCATTCCTGATCTTCACAAGCTATTTGGCATCTCGGTTTGAAGTTGTGGATGATTGACGGCTAACAGCAAGAATCATCATAGGATGCTAATTATACCTAATGTGTTGATGACATTACCTGCATCCGTTCACACGCACGCAATGTGCCCTCTATTCACACAGAGGTGCCTCTTCTCCCGAAATCAAAATAATTTTGGAAAGTACTCTACAGCGTGTGTCTCCTGAGACAATTTGTTTTCCCAGCTGGTAGAATATAGTATAAGCACAACAAATCAATTGACTCTCAGCTCACGGCTGCAGGTTCTCAATGAAACGCAGTGAAACTGACGCCCCCTAGCGGATTTTAAGTGCTAATGTAGGATATAGGTCAAAGTATTGTTGTTAAAACTGGGGGCTTCGGCCATGAAGCTGGACTTGTGTTATATGGATCTGCTGAGGGCTTAACCTTATAAGTTAGAGCAGCCAGACACCTGAGTGAGATAGGAGCTGATATGCTGGCATTACATCACTGCTGCTGGCACACTGATCACACTATCACTCGCACATCAGTCTGTCTGGATCTCTTCATTCACAACACAAACACAACATTGACATTTAAATTTATGACTCTTTCAGTATCTCACCACAAACCCACTTTGTGGGTTTTCAAAATGTATTAAATGGTCAAATTCTGTCCACATGCTTGACCTTAGGAGTGATAAAGGGTGTAAATGGTTCCAGTAAATAAGAGTAAAATCAACTAGTGGCCAAAATTGTTGTCCGGAGAGCATATGCAATATTTGCTTTGAATGCTGCTCCAGGTTCAATTAAATCATCAAAATATGCCATAAAATGGGGAAAAAAAACACTTATGGGACAAAAAATATATTTGGCAAAAAGGCAAGCTATATCACTGCTGTCCTTCTGAAACCTAGTATCTCCATAACTTGTGATTTTATATGTCATTATTATTAGTCACCCTTTATGTTTGTCACTGGGTTTTGCAAATATCTGAACAATTACAAGTATTGAAAGTGCTTGTCAACTTCGACGACACAGTATTTGGGTGATTCTTACGAAATCTTGGTTTCAAGATGTCAAACATGATTTTCTTAAAAACACTTGCATCAACAAATTTCCTTTTTATTCAGTTAAAAGAAGGCATGACATGTTTAAAAGCATCAATACATTTTTTTTAAATGATCATTACCGTAACCATTTAAAACGGCCAATTTCATAGCATGTTCTGGTAAAAAAAAAGAGAAGCCATGATGCCTAAGCAAGTTTTTATTATTCATACGTAGTAAGACATTAATTAATTATATTTAAATAGAAAATTACATGCAACATTTTTTCAAATGCAGAAAACTACCTGTATCGGTAATGAGAATGAAAAAAGCTGTGTACACACACAGCAAAACAAGAGAATATTACTTTTTTAACTAGAGAAATATAAAGTAATCTGTTAATCTGGTAGCCATTTGAAAGGTTCTGGTAGATGTGTTTCTTCACATAAAATCAAACTTAAAGGAGTAGTCACTTCAAAATAAGCCCCCATTGACTTTCCATAGTCATTTTTATTCCTACTATGGAAAGTCAATGGGGGCTTATTTTAAAGTGAACTACTCCTTTAATGTAAATATCTTGTGAATGTGTGTGTGTGTAAACAGTCCTTTAAAAATGTTACGGAGGATGAGAATATCAGTCATGGACACTTATTTTGTAATTTGAGAACATCTAGTAGAACATCCAATTGTTTTTCACAATATTACAATTTTACTCTGTTACAATTAAAACAATATAATGCACTCAGACAAATCAGACGCATTACGGTAATGGGAATTTTAGCAGAAAAAGCAATAAAATACATCAATAATTCATTCCCATGTTAAAATTATGCCTTGTGCAAAGTAGAGAACACAATTATGTTTATTATAATCATTTTTATGTTACCAAATTATATGGTTTCTAATTCAAATCTTTACTGCCATTTTGTTTCAGTGGCGAGAATGACCCAATTATTCTTTAAAAAGTACAGTGTTTCTACCATTTCCTTAAAAACAGCGAATTTGGACAGCCCAGATTTTGAAAGGACAGTGACGATATCAGGGAATATGAGATTTCATATATGGGATATGGGATTTCCAAGATGTCAAGCAAAACTTCAACTGTGTGAAACTGAAATCAATTCTGAATCGTGTCTCTAGGATGTTGTCTTAGAAGGCTGCTGCCTATGTAGACAACATAGCTTGCTATATTTTGAATCCTCGTCTCTCTCTTTGAGGTAAATTTTCATTAAGCTGCCTCGCTGGTCTCTTCTGAACTCAAGTCAACAAGCGTGCCTTTCATCTGGCACTGTTTTCATGGGTAATCAAGCATGAGGGTCTGGGTAATTTTTCAGCCTTGATCTCCCGCTTCACCTTCCTCACGCTGCACATCACATAGTTAAACCAGGGGTTCCCAAAGAGGGGGTCGCAAGATGATTTCCAGAAATCTTTTTTTTTTATTAGAAAATAGCGTATGTAATCAATAAGTGTAACAAAATATAAAAATATTAGTTGAGTTAAAAATAAAACCAGGCAAATGAAAAGCCATCAGCCTTAGGAATTTCCTCCCCCTCGATCGTGACCCCTGATGTAATTACGTCACATTAACGACATTAGCAACCGCATTAGGTGCAGCAAGTCAATTTACAGCGCCACGTTAAACAGTTCCATGTGCACACAGATTATTTTTCAGGCTTTAAGTTTAGAATATTGTTATTTGTCAAAATGAAATGTTGATAAATATCGACCAAAGATAACGCAGGGAGGCCAGCGGAGGAGGGCGTAGAAGCGCCGCAGTCAGAGGGGCCATCGTCCTCATTTACGAAAAGAGGCACATCCACAAATTCGTCCATCTGTAGTAATAGTTCATAGTTTATGTATAACAACAAGTAACGTAATGAGTAATTAACTATAAAATAATATTATGTTAGACTGTGCTCTTTTGTGTTGTCATTATGCGCGTTTGGGTAGAATAGGTGCGTGTGCTCATTTGCGCTCAATGTTTGTATAACTAACTTAAACCACCTCCGAGGATAGTGGGGGTCTCGAGTCACTGGCACTGTTATTTTGGGGGTCGCGGGCTGAAAAGTTTGGGAACCCCTGAGTTACACAAGTTCATTTAACATAAGATGGGAGAGCTCCAGGGCTGGCCTGGGAAGAAAAATCAGCCCTGGCATTTTTAGGCCCGCATCGGCCCTCCACCGAATCTGTCGACGGGCGGGGGGGTGCATGCATACGTGTCTTTTGCATTCGCGTTGCATGCATTCGCATTTATAATACGTCCGTCTAAGCGGCCAACGCCTCCGTTACGGCCCCATACGTTAGCGGCCACCGTCTCCGTTACGGCCCCATACGTTAGCGGCCACCGCCTCCGTTCCGGCCCCATACGTTAGCGGCCACCGCCTCCGTTACGGCCTCATACATTAGCAGCAAATGCGTCCGTTCCGGCCCCATACGTTAGCGGCCCACCGGGAAAACGCCCGGTACGCCAGATGGCCAGTCCGCCCCTGGAGAGCTCTGAAGCTTATGAGACAGCTCGTTCATCTGATCTGAGTTGCAGTACATAGCGAAGTTGAATACTTTTTAAAATTCCTTCCCAAAAGCACATTCGTGTATCCATACGATGGCACACACAATCGTAACCATGGTACGTGTCTTTCACAACAAAGCCGCACATACGCAGCCCTCATGTCAATGTAAACCCCACAGCTCCACACATCAATTTTGGATCTGGGTTAGAAAGCAGCTTCTCTGGCCGCACATAAAAAGCTCAGCCTCCCTTCATTATGAGCACAACGCAGAATAGTCAAATCTGAAGAGAATCTAGATGGTGGACACATATTCCCGGAGGCACCAAAAACACTGGCAGAGTTATTAGAGCCGGCGTGCTCCTCGTGTCTTGTCCGCCGGCTCTGTGTTATTTCTGCGAGTTTGCAATCAGAGCCCCGACGAGCACGGCCATCTTGGAGCTATGATATCGAGATGAAACGGATCTTTTAGAATACGTTTGCGACACCAACAATTCCGTCTAATGCAGTGATAGTCTCGGCACAGCAAAACACGCAGGAATCAATGACGGTGGGAAACAAACATTTCTCAGAGATGAGAGTTTGATTACAGCCGAGATATGACACGAGAGAGAGAGGATGAAAATAGTGACCAAAGATGTCTCTTTGGACAGTACGATGGGAAGGCTATTAAAGTCTGCTATGAAAGGTGGCTCTGTGGTCAGAATACTAAACATGATCAAAAGCCCCCGCAGATACAATCACCTGCCCCGCAATCAATGCTTTTCTACTGCTTCTCTCCGTCTGCTTGAGTGCTTAGCAGCATGTGTGCTGGGCCACAGATCTCAAAAATAAAACCCAGCGAGTTTTTTTTCTCTTTTTTTCTGCTAAAACCTAGCGAGTGGCATCGCTGCTTTTTGGACAGTACACTGGAGATGAATCCACATCAAGTGACAGACACACGTGCCACATCCACTTGAATTGACATTCTCAAAACCACGGCTCAATGCGATCTGTTCCCAAATACTAATAACATACAGTCCCAGACATGAATTTTGGAGACTTTATGTTTCAGCGTGACGAAAGAGACGAAAGATATTTCAAAAAGAAAATCTCCTTTTCCCATTATATAATGAACAATTAATGATATAAATGTTGTGAAAACAGTTATAATACAAAGATTCATAAATAGATCAAACAAATGTGTTTCATGATAGGATATGACATGATGGACAACATATATTTGATTATTTCTCTTGAAACATAGTGTATACGAGTCTGAATATTTGTTGATAAATGTGCATGAGTTATGGGACCCACATAGTCACAGGACTAGGAGGATAACAACAATGAAAAAACATTACAACATGAAGCCACACCTGGAACAACAGTTCTTCATGCACGATTGTCTTTATGGTTTGCAGCACTTCCTTTTTTTCATGAACACAGACATGAATCTAGAGTATTAAAACAGTCCAGCTCTACTGATACAAACGGTGGACTTACTTAAATATAGTAATAAAACACAAGGATTATGAGAAATTGTACTTTGCTCATGCATTTTTATGTCATGTACAGTCAACAGTACAAAAAAGGAGCGACAAAAGGTTCTTCATAGAAGCACCATTATTGATTACCCCACGGAACCATGTCTCAGTAAACCATTTCTTTTTACTTTTTAAAACCTAAAGAGGTTTTTTAACCACAACCTTTAGTGAAACAGAAATGTTCTTCAGATGTTAAAGGTTCAGCCAAAAAAGGTACAATGAAGCACTTTTAAAGAGTGCATTTGTACTTTGAAATAAGGCTCCATTCAGACGATTAAAGTGCATATTCGATCATTACATATCAAACAAGATTTAAGACGTTACCTAATCACTGAGAAAACTGATTAAACAGGTTACTTCGAAAAAATTGAGGGATGAAATTCAATTAAAAGAAAATCCACATACACAAGTGTAAATGAGCTTTTACTCCATGTATTTAGCTCATTTTTTATGTTTGATTTAGATTTTGACACACTGCCTAAACTTTCAACCTAAAGATCTGTACCTATGTTTGGTTAAGAATGAACAAAAATCAGTTACTGAGCAACTAAACAATCTGTGATCAAAACGGTCTCCTAACCTTACCCTGATTCGCAATGATCAGCGCACAATAATGATTTATCATTTGAGCTGTCGAGTATGAATTCACAGCAAATGTCAGTTTGACGTCACGTAAAGATAAACATGTAAAGTATCCTGCAATTTTATCTTTCAAACAGAGATGGCGGTAGAGAGGCAAACGTTATGGATTCCAGTATTGTTTGTACCTTTCTGATGAAAATGCTGATATACGTACAGTAAAATCGGATGACTTAACATCTAAGATGTTTGTTTGAATGCAGATAGCTGATCAGAGATCAGCACTTACAAACACAGTAGGGATTCAGTGTTTCTGTACCGGCAGAAGGCTGAGAACAAATTCACCAGCTCCGAGGAAGTAAACCACCTGAGCGATGCCGAAAAGTGGAGCGATGACCAGTGCGCGACAGTACGCCCCCTTCAGGAACGCAGCGGGACCCTCGCTACGAAGAATCTTACTGTTTTAAGAGAAAGACGCACATAATAAAATAGGTAAAGTAACTTTTCTCTCTGAATGTATACAGCAATTTTTGAAAAGAAAAATCCCACTATGATGAACGACTGGTGTTTTCAGCTGCTTCGATAGATGCAGAGCCTAAGGAATATGTCGGCTAGTGAAAGTGCCCACTCACTTTTCCCCAGCCTGGCCAAAAATAAACATTTGCCTACGCCTGCTCTGTTTTAATATAGAACACAAAATATAACCACGAAAAATTACAATGTGAAAATACTCAACCTCTTGCCTTTGTTGGTCTTTTATATTTGCAAATATATGAATGAAAGTCAGTGGAGCACAAAGTCTAGTCTGTCAAGTGTGATCTGCCCTTTAATCCGATTCTTTTACGACTGTCTAAATGAACCATATGAATAAATAAAATCACCTGATACAGTCTTTTACTCCACTGTACATGTCTTCTTGAGATCCACGGGTCATAGACTGAAGCCTGGTCTTTATCACTAGAGCCCATACACATACAGACACATATACACCCAAATCAGTTTCATTCACATTACATGATTGTTTCGTCTTTCAGATACTGCATGATGTCATTCAAATATTGTAACTTTAAAGACAGATCAGTCTAACGCAGTATCACAGCGTGTTTTCATTTCTTTCATGTGAAATGTAGAAATGTCTATTAAAGGGGTCATATGGCACAAATACGTCTTTTATGTCTTTGGTGTGTTATAAGTTGCCCATTTACAGTTACATTTAGTCATTTAGCAGATGCTTTTATCCAAAGCGACTTACAGAGAGTTCAGGGAGCAATAAAGCGATATGTCAAACAGGAGCAATAATACAATAGGTGCTAATACGAAGTTACTAGTTTCAACAAAAGCCAGAACAAAACCTGTTGTGAGTTTTTTGTGGGCGTACCTGTCAGTACAATTGAAGAGGAACCTGATGTTCCAAATATGGTAAGAGGCGTTACATTTCCGTCACACGCTTGCAGTATTCGACCAATCACTACACACTGGTTAACTGGCCAATCATAGCACACCTCGCTTTTCAGAGCCATAAGCTTTGTAACAAATCTGCGCGTTTCAGAGAGGCGGAGCAAAGAGGAGATACAAACATGCACGGTATGTGGAAAATACAACGTATTTAAACCTTAAATCGTGTATACACATTGCGTTACATCTAAAACAAACGAAAATATTCGTTTTAGCCGCGTCATATGACCCCTTTAATAACATACAGTATAGGCGTTAAGGCAAAATAAGTTATAAAATAATATTTTCTACACAATTTATAATATTTTAGCCAGACATTTGAATTGTAGCATTAAAGTCACCCATAAATGAAAATTCTCTCATAATTTACTATACATAATTTACAAATGAGATATGCAGTTATTGACGCAATAATTTACCTCTTGTATCTTATTTTAATTTGGCACTTTCTTTACATTTAAATTGAGCTAAATAGGTCACAAATGTGAGAGGTCTCTCACAAATGTATTGTTTCTCTTCAGAAAAACATTTATTAAGTGATTTGTATGATATTTATGATGCGATGATGTTTGTGCTTAGTTTTTTTTTGTTGTAGTTTTAATAATACTTTGAATTAGCTTTTTTCAGCAATTTTGTTATGACCTTTTGTTATTTTATGTATTTATTTTGTTAATTATTTAGTACGTTTTTTTCCGGTAATTATTTTTCATTAATTATTTAAAAATATAAAATTGTGATTAATAGTTATGTTTATTCATTATTATTTTATTAATTTGTTTATTTATATATTGTTATATAAATTTGATATATTTCTATTTTAGCTTTAGTTTGAGTAGAGTTGTCATTTATTTTCAGTTAATAATTTTTCTAATTAACTTATTTTTCTTTATTGCTAAGGCAACATGTCATTTTTCTTTTTTTTTAATAATACCAAGTCCTGTATTTAATTTGATTTGAATTAGAAATGTTAGTTAGTTTAGTATATTATATAATTGATATATTTGGGTGAACTATTCCTTTAAGTCTGGCCCTCGTAGTCTTGCCAGACACCACCTGCTGGCTTTTGGTTTCTTTAAGTTCTTCCATTTGCTTTTGTTCAGTGGTGCTTAAAATTGTACTGCTGCTTGTAATACACATCCACACAGCTCACTCGGTGTATCCCATCATTCAGCGCAGACCATCTCACCGTCCACAGGGTTGACAGCAACAGCGGCAGTGCAGCCTGCGAGACAGCCGGACAGGAATGAGATGTAGAACGGAGCCGAACCATCAGCGTTCCTGCTGCCCAGGCTGTTCAGGTTAGCAAACAGTGGGAAGTAAATGATGGAAAAGGGCACATCCCTGAGGGAGAGAGAGAGAGACACACACAAACACACACACACCACAGAGAGATAAAGGACGAGCGGGACACATTATGTCTCACAGATGGAATGACTGGACTACCTTAACAGAGTGGCCCCCAGTCCCTTATATAGACCAGCGATGCCTTTGTCCTTCAGCAGATCTCTAGAGAGCTGGAGGGCGGTGAGAGATTTCACCTGAACGAGGCTGACTTTGACCCCGCCTCCTCCGCACCGCTGGCCAATCAGCTTCCTCTGGGCCTCTGTCAAAGGCACAATACTGCTAATGCTATTTATGGAGTTTTAATTATGTTTACTGTGTACAGTATGTAAATTGTCCGTATGTTTAGATAACCCAGATGGCCCATATCATTGGCCAAAATTAGCCAACTGAAATCTTTTTATTGACTCATTCTCTCTGACTGGGCACCCAAGAGACGTTTCATTAAAAATGCTAAACATACATATTTATTTCAGATATGATAAATGAGACGTCAATAATAATACATGTTAATGACACATGAAGACAGTGGTGTATATTTCACCTATTCTGCCGGCATCTTGCATCTGGATCTTTAGCATCTCCATAGGAGTCGTTACGATCACCTGCCAAAACGCAAATAAAGCGAACTCATCCCCATGCCATTTCAAACCCGTGTTTCTTTTTTTGCAGAACTGAAAAGAAGATATTTTGAAGAATGTTGCTGACCAAACAACACTGAACCCCATTGACTTCCATTGACTTTGGCCACAAAACCACTCAGACATTTCTCAAAATATCTTCAGAAAAAGATCCACATACAGGTTTTAAATGTCATGACAAGGATCAACTATCCCTTTATGATTAAATTGTATTTGAGAACATTCCCTTAGGAAACTCATGAGAGGCAATGCATATCATATGGGTACAGGACAGAGAACGACTAACCTGGCAGGTACCCGCCCCGCCTCCAGCTAACATTTCTCTAACCAGAGTCAACGTCTGCCTGTGAGAGAGAGTGAGAACTAATATTTTTTTTGATGACGATCAGCCTGTTTCTTCTGTAAACAAGTTACCGAATGTGTGATGACATCATCAGCGCACACAAACACACACTCATGCACACAATTCAATAATTCATCGCCGTCTTCTGGACTGTATTAATCAATAATTTAGCATTCTAGCTTTTTGTCAACACCGAGATGCGCAGCACAGCTAAGGGGTTCTAGCTATGAATGAGTTACATCACGTTCAAAAACCCATGTGCAAATCTAAGAGTTCACTGCAATTGATCAGCTTAAAAATAAGGTATAGATTCAGTGACTTCGTCTGTCCTACATTTTGTCCAGAGCAAAAAAAAAAGATTTACAATAAATAAAAATGAGCATTCATCTTTTAAATCAGTGCTGTTGAGTTACAATTACATTGCAAAAAAGGATTCCAGTCTTAAAGGGACAGTTCACCCAAAGAATTTTGAAAACTGGGTCACGAATTACTTCATATCAAGGTGTTCCAAAAATGTCTTTGTTCTGATGAACACAAAGGAAGATATTTGGGAAAATGTCAGCAATTTTCAGTTCTGGGACATCGTTGACTTCCATAGGAAAAAGTTAAATGGTAGTCAAAGGTGCTCCAATTTAGGTGGTTTCCTAAATTCCTCAAAATTTCTCATTATCTGTTTAATAGAACAACAACAACAAAAATACAACAATTTTTCTTATATGGTAGTCAATGATCTCCCAGAACTGAAAATTGCTAACATTCTCCCAAATATCATTCTTTGTGTCCAACAGAAGAAAGAAATGTGTACAGGATTGGAAGAACCAGAGGGTAACTAAATGATGACACAATTTTCATTTTGGGTGAACTATCCCTTTAAGGCATACAAAAGCGTGTTTATGAGTACAAATTAAATTATATCATAAAAAAACTGTAATACTCCGGCAGCTAGGCTGGCAGAAAAAACATAATATAACATTTATGTATAATGAAATTTTTTTCATGTTATTTTACACCCGACATGCAAATATGCCGTCTATTTATATTTCTTTATTTTACCGCGTGAAAAATCTCTAAATATGTAAAACTGTGTATGAAAGAATTTCACTTTTGGGTGAACTATCCTTTAAGTGTCATTTCTATTCTTACCCATCTTTGGAGAGCTGATGTCTAAAAAAGTCATTGGCGGCAAGCTTGATGGCCTTTTCTGGGGTTACCAGCGTCAGATTAACCGCAGCGCCTGAAAATTTGTCATAAACAAACCGAAAGTGGAGTTTTTTCAAGCACGAAAAATCGAAATGATATCAAACCTTCCTACAGACAAACACACCGTAGGGTAGAACACAAAGCAATGTACCTCTATAGATTCCAAATAACCCTTCTGATCGGATGGTTTTTAAGAGGCAGTCAGACCTGTAATGAAACACATTCCCACACATAAACAAGCACACAAACATTAATCTGATGATTTGTCAACTCACAGCTCCTGAATGAGACCGAGACGTACATGCTAGTGTAGATGCGAGATCCGTTTCGCTGGTTTTGGAGGCGTGTTTTTGCCAGGTCAATAGGAAACACGCAAGTAACGCCGATCAATCCGGCTATACCTCCGTTGATGAGTTTGGCCGACAGACTGAAACAACGAAGCACACATTAGTCTACTGCGTGAAAGAAAACCATTACCGTCAAATGCAGACCTGCTCTATTGTGTGAAATTGTAAGTTATTATAGTCAGACTTGCCTTTAAGGGACTTGGATGAAACTCACCTGATCTGCTTGTCAGCCATTGAAAAATTGAAGATGATGTTATTAATGTCACAGCTGTCACACAGCTGCCTGTTAGTGTCAATGACAATGATAATTTCACTCTCTTTTGTTGTTGTTTGTTGTTGATGATATTGAAGTTTCAGTATTTAATCATGATGGGAGTCCATCACAACCAGAGAGAAGATACAGGAACAAAACTGATTAGCCTCTGTCTGAAGTTAAGGCGTCATACCTAAAAAGTCCAAATAAAATCTTATTACTGCTTATGGAATTGTATTATGGACTCTTATCACTGCATATGGATGGTTATAGCAAATATTGGGATGTCATGTGTCACAGATGTTTACTTTCTCACTTCACTACTAATTTATTATTTAGCACCATCACTTTCAGGCAGAAATTCTGCGTCTATACAAATTTTTTATTGTATTTAAATCATCAATATTGGTCGCCCCTTCATGTTTATTGTTTATCTGTTTTTTATTTTTGCAAATATTTAACCAATGAAAATTCTTTGTATATAAATGTATATATTATCAATTGCATAGATAATAGCATCTTGACAAATGGTTGGTCATGTATGGGAGTTGTTTAAACACGAAAAAAATCATAATTCATGAGCTGTATTTAAATTTGTTTACGCCCCTCCCAAACCAGAAATTGGAGGTAGGATGTAAAAGAACGGCATTCAAATAAATGTGGGAATCACACAAAAAAGAAACTTCATTAATGCAACACAAGTTATATTGCTTGAAGCAAGGTTTCACAAGGGGGTCTCAAGTTAACAAACTCACAAAGTGGTGATTTACAAGTATTTAAAATAAGTCAATAAAAGCATTAAAATAAGTTATAACAATCAAAATATTGTTCTTAAATAATACATTTAAATTAAATTAAATACTGTCTAGCAATGCCAAGCTATAGATTTTTAGTTTGGGTAGAAATTGTGAGGGGCTTTTAATATTGTTGTGGACAATGGAGGAGGCTTACAGTCAAACAGTCATTTCCATTGGTGGCACATGTTGGGCGTATAGTTTTGTATAGGCCCTATCACTTTCATATTAAAACATGAAATATTTAAAGCAACAAGCAATTATAATTTTTTATTTAAACTTAATTACAATTATGTGTTCCATTTGCTACCGTAATTCGCACTTAACACAGATCCAGGACTTGCAATTATGCACATCTTTCTTTATCCTTGGATGTTCTCTTTACAGATCTGTAAATATTTGCTTAATATTACAGTATGTGTCTGTTTGAGTTTATTTCAAGTACAAATGACCTGCAGATTATGTGTGTGTGTGTGTGTGTGTGTGCACATTTATACATTTCATTATTTTATGTGTGTCTTTTCGAGTGTCTGTGCACGAACCCCCAGAAACCATAAAAATGCACAAGAGAAGAAATGTACATTTCTGTAACCATGGCAACTGCTGACTACAAACACCACAATGCTTTCCGGACTTCAAAACCTGCAGCGAGTTCAGGAAAACATCACTTCAGAGAGACAGCACGCAGAATCAACGATGGAGGTGGACTCCATCACATTCAGTCTCTCGTTCCATTAGTGAAAATATAACACAGATTTGTGAAAGAAAGACATCCTGAATAACCGTACAGACAATGGAAACGGTCCGCGCAGCTTTTCTTCTGTATCCCTCTGGGGTCACCACTTTGGCCCAATAAAAGCAGATTGTGAATGTGTGTTAGGAGGAGGACATGATATTCTACCTCTCTTTTGTTCATGCTTCAAAATTCAGCTGCTTGAGATGATACTCACCTGCCCAACCTTACGTTTTATGCTTTTTTCAACCTTATCAATCTGACATTTCTTACCACAATATTTTACCTGTTGTCAATTTACAGTATTTATAGTCTAAAAATAGCTTACTCTCTATAAATTCCTGGTAACATTGAAGCCTTGGCTTTGATGTTTTGTTTCTCCGTACTTGTTTCTCCGTACTGTGTACCGCAGCTAAAACAAGCCTGCTGAATGACAGGACAAATAAAACGCAGCCAAATCCAGCGGACTCAAATTTATCCCAAATCCACAGCCAGTCATCCACAATGCATCCCATTGAGAGATTATGTTCGGAAACCCAATCCCAGCCATTGATGAGGCTTACAGGAACACAGGCTGCTAGTGTACAAGAGAAGAAAGAGTGAAAGTAAATAAGGCTGTTCAAAAAGGACACAGAGGAAAAAGGACTTGAGAGGGAAGATGAGAATATGAGAGCAGAAACCGAAAAGGAACCCACAGACCTCACATGTCTTTCCTCATATTGTTCCATAAAAATAAGAAGGTGTGTTCAAAGACTCGATTTATGATTGGCTGTGCGGTCTGGGCAGTTTGTGTGTGTTTAGTTGATAAAATGGGAGGATTAATTCACAAGCCAAACTGTTTTCATGAATGAGACGATAGATACAGAAAAAAATCTTTCCTCTCTCCTTATAATAGCTGATTTATAATTTCTTTATTAAAAAAAATTAGTCTTCCAATGTCAATTGATAGCTTTGCGAGAGAAACAGACAGAAGATTTCATTCACATACATTCCAGATGTAAATTCAAGCCAGTTCCTACATTGTATCTTGTACGATAAGCAGATATAATTGAAATGTGATGAACAAAGAAAGCAGAATTTCTTTGGGTGTACTTTTTTTAACATCAGTACAATTTTAAATAATTTATAATAATAATAAACACAAAAGTTTTAAGGCATCAGTAAGGACATAATGAAAACACATTACTGAAATGATCCTAATGTCAGCCCCCTTTATTGATTTTGTATTATCATTCGGTTCTAATACAAAAATAGTAGAAACAACCTTCAATAAACTTGATCTTATTGAGATGAAAAAATGCATATGTAAATTTCATAATGTGAGACGAACATAGATCAGTACAGTTTAGTATTAATCTCATAGGATATTGCAAATATAATTACCTTAAAACTCCGTTAATAAGCTGTGAAGTGAAAACGACGGTGTTTGAGTCGATGAGCAGAGATTTTACGGAGTGCTGTTGTTTATATACACTTATAATAAACAGCGACCTCTGCTGGCAAAGTTTAGTAAACGCTGGTTAAGTTACATTTTCATTATGCAAAATCATCGGCTTTAATAAAAAAAAAGATTGTGCTTAAAATCAAGACAAAATACAACAATAGCATGTTAATTTCATCGTATTTATAATCATATTTATTTTCAAGCGGGTCCATGCTCCACCCCTGGGCCTTGTGCATGACGTGCTCTCCGACCAATCGGTTCGCTCCTCCAGTGTGACGTTGTCGTTCGTGTCGTTTTTCCGCTTCTCGCCGCGTTTCCGCTTCCTTTCTGCCCGCACGAGCCCGCTATCGAACACGCGAGACTCTACCTCTCTGCAAAGTGAGTGAAAAAACATTATTTAACAAACATGAAGCAGCTTCAGACGCAGAAAAATACATTCATAAAGACTCACGAAGCCTCATCTTTCACTCATCGCTCACCCAAAAGTGCTCAGTTTGATTAATGTGAGCTAGCGGCACTAGTGCCATGTGCCGCATTTGTGAATTTACGTTACTGACACTCGTACGACGTGTGTGCGGTTGGGATAAATAGTCAAAAGTGGCATAAATTACTTGATCCAGCGCTTCAGCACGTTGTCCGAACGTTTACAAATAACTCGCATGTGTTCATCTTTAGTAACGTTGTACTCCGTCATTGTCTTGACAGTAAATCAGCCCCATTGTCTGCTAGGTTTTAGAATTTTGTGTTTATATATTTTGTCCTGTCATGAAGACCGCTAGTATATACATTATGTATTAGGCATGAACATTCGTGTTGTTTCGATGTCAGATAACTTTTTATTCTAGTATTGATAGACCATGTCTTATTTTGTGCCAGGATGCGTTACGTAGCCGCGTACCTGCTCGCTGCCCTCGGAGGCAAAGAGAGCCCCAGCACAGGTGACATCAAGAAGATTCTGGACAGCGTCGGCATCGAGTCCGATGACACTCGCATGGGGAAGGTATGTCTGTTTATAAAGAGTGTGTTGTGTAATGATGCTGTCTGTTTCTTTTTTCTTTAATGTTTGTTTGTTTGTTTGTTTGTTTATAGGTTGTCTCGGAGCTCAGTGGCAAAAATGTGGAGGAAGTGATTGCCCAAGGTAAGATGATCTCGAAGTCGTGGTCCAGTGTTTTTATTTTTCATGTTGTTTGAAAACAGCTTTACGGAGACCAAAACTACCTGGTAAACGAGTACCTGCTGTTTATGTGGATAAGAAACGCTCTGCATGTTTTATGTAGGTAAAAAAAAGCTTTATTACAGGGTGATAGTTCTAGATTAATGGTGGATTTTCACATTTTCTAGTGGTGGGAATCGTTTGGTCCCTCATGATCGGTTCTTGACATACTAACTGGCATACAGAAAACGTCATTACGTCACATTTGCGCTCAGAGTCAGACTAGTGTTGGCACTTTTGCTGCTAGTCTTTTTGGACTGTCACATATTGTATTTTAATACAACTGAGTGCTCAATAAAGCCATTCTCATTGACATTTTCTGTTGTCAGACATTAAAACAAATGTATAATAGAAGATAAACGCGATTCATTAGTGCCACATGTTAAACGGCAGTCACTTTCATTAATTGACACATCCTCGGACAAAATCATACACGTAAGCGAGGTTATTTTGGCAATTTTACTGTATTTGTCTCGTGGAGCGCGTGAGCTGGCTAACATACTGTGCACATTTACAGAAGTATGATCATGTTCTTAAGTCTAAACAGTGACAGGTTTTGGGAAACGCTATATTGCTTATTGACAATTCAGTATGGTGAATTGAACGTGCCGTTTCTCCCTGCCACTCACTGCACAGAGTAGATGCAGAGAAAGACCATCCTGAAATTTATTTTGTTGTATTGAAGTTTAGTGCAACGGGACTGAATGGTTTTCTCTTTATCTACTACTGCTCGTGTATGCTCTGCTGTATCTCTGCGTGAGGTGTGCGCTCTCTAACAGGACCGGGTGCTGCACCTCTCTAGCGGTTGACTTCTGCCATTTTTCCGATGACATCATGTTATATTTACTTATAACATTTAAAATAGATTTTTTTTCTTTGTGAATCACTAGAAGACTGAATCGCTTTTTTTCTCCCACCCCTAGCATTTTCTGTGCGTTTTCTATGAGTGGCACCAGCAATTCTCAGCTGGAGTTTATTACGTTCAAAATCCTTCCATAGCAATCACAGTTTAACATCGAGTAACATTATATTTGTTCCAAATCACCCATAATATACATACTGATTTAATGTTCATTGTGTACTGAAAGATAAACTGATCTTGAACTATTAGAAAGAACAGGAAAAAAATGTGTTATTGACACAGAAAAGCTGTTTTAACACAATTAACCAAATCGTAAAATATGGGTGCTAGGGCTGTCACGATTATGAAATTTGGCTGACGATTAATTTTTGCGATTAATTAATCATTGCGATTATGACGATTAATTGTCTGTTTTAGAGCTTTGACTTTTAACTCTCATACATTTTTTATTCAGTTTTGAAACGACCATATTGTTCTGAATATAAAGACTATGCTCTTTTTCTTGGAAATACATAGGAAAAAATTGGGTCATCATACTTAAGGTTAAGGCTTTTACCTGTCAATAATACAACCGCCAAATACTTGTAAATGAAGTAAATTGATCAGGAGTGAATTGAAGCCACCATTAAAATACTATCAGTCATAGAAAAGCTTCTAGTCTGTTTTTTTCTCACTTGCAAGACTACAATAAAAGTTTACTTCTGTGTTAATGAGATTTTGGTAGACTGGTTTTCACACTGAACTAATATTAAATTGTATAATAAGTGATTGTTTTGTGGTGGTACATTTTACAAGTATTACCATGCTTTAGTTACAATATATACACTAAAATATGCAATATGCAGATGCACTACAGCTCCCCCTAGTGTCTTCTATAGAGATGTGCAATAATTGCGATGATCTGAAACCATCGCGATGAGGTCAAACAATCGCGATGAGACGATTATTTAATAATCGTGACAGCCCTAATGGGTGCAAACAAACAATATATCACTAGTTCTGTGGTTCTAGATGTACACAAATTTGTCAAATAACCAGTTTGGCTAATGTTTTTCGCCAAGCTAGCTAATGTTAGTTCACATTTAATGAAGTTAAAAATCTTGCATCAGAATTTGAACTTGAGCACACAGATAGAAATGGGAGTTTTCCTGGCCACAACATGGCAATGTTTTTGTGGTCTGTTTTCTCTAATAGTGTTGCAAATATCTCGTGTGTGTACAAATGAAATCAGAATTTCATTCTGAAGCCGTCTCTTTTGTTTTTGTCCCTGTGTAACAGGCTTCAGTAAACTGGCCAGTGTGCCATCAGGTGGCGCTGTTGCAGTATCCACCTCCGCTGCACCAGCTGCTGGAGGATCTGCTCCCGCCCCTGCAGGTGAGTCTCTCTCTCTTTTGCTGATATGCTTTTCTGTCAGTTCTGATCCTCCTGTGGATGCAGTTGAGTGTCTGGAGATTCTCAACTTTGTCTTGTTTTACACAATACTTAGGTCTGGATTCTCCTAAACACCTAGGGTTGTTTTCCCGTACGGTCTAAAATTAGTCGCAAAAGTCTCTTAAATGCATGTTTTATTGGTTTTATATTGTCTCAGGCTTATTAATGTAAACCCGCTCTATATCGTTCTGCGACTATTTTAGTGTTATTACTATGAACTTATCAGATGTTAAAGGGACTGTACTGTGATCTTGAGCAGTTTGGTCTAATCTTGTTTTTTGAGTTTCAAAGACATTTATTTTATACACTTAATACTAAATAAGTAAAAAATGCATGTAAAAAGACCTTAATGTTGTTTTAGATCAGTGGTTTTCTGTGTAAGCCCCCCTTTGTGTAGGATGTATCGCTTTTGCCCCCCAAATAAAGACTTATGATCTTAGACATAGCAATTATTTAAACCAAAAACATATTTAATGATACGATGCTGGAACATCAATTCTTTTGATTGGTGGTCTTATTTTTCTGATATTTGATTGCACAAAAGTCATCATAAATTTCTATTTTTCATAAAATGACACAATACTGTGCCCCCCCTGGATCCATCGTAGGGCCCCCAGTTTGAGAACCAATGTTTTAGATATGTAACCTGTTCATGTCAGTTTCCTGAAATGGTTAAATGTCTGAGTTGTTGATCATCTTTGTCTTATCCCTCTACAGCAGAGGAGAAGAAAGAAGAGAAGAAAGAGGAGTCTGAGGAATCCGAAGATGACATGGGATTCGGACTCTTTGACTAATCTGTCTCCTCGGGACCAAAATAAAGTTTATAACAAAACAAATTCTGCTTAGTGTTTTATTGTCCATTTGTTTTCAAGTGTGTTGTCAAGGCCTATGGATGTAGTGTTGGCTGGAGGTCTTGCTGAATGAGTTTGGCTCAAAGATTTTTGTGCATATGGTGTTCAGAAGAGTCACAAATGTGTACCATTTAAAACAAACAAGGGATATATGGCACCCATTACTGAATTGTACTAGCGCAATCTATAAAATATGAACTAAGATTTTGTGATAGGTAAGGAAATAAATTGTGAGACAAATTCATAATGAATAATGCTCAGAAAAAGTTATTTAAGGATAACGTTATTGTATGCAGCTAAACTCCAAGTGCCCATTTGCCAAATAACATAAATATAGAGTAAGTTTAACACTGGCTTTGAATGTTCCATTTAGCCCGTGACTGACTTAGCTCTCTTTGCTATCGTATGCTAACGTTATCCTCCATAAGGTACATGTACGTTACATCGGCAGCTTTTTCTCGTTCAGTTGGTCTCGATCCCTCTTGAGGAACAACTATTAAAAAATAAATCCACTCCTGTCTCTTCCTAGGTTTGGACTCTGTGCAGCGACTACATTGCATGTTGTCCACGAACTTTAGCCATGGCGTCACGTACACCGCTGTCGCTTGTGAAAACAACAATGGCGGCAGTGCCGTGGGTGGAATTGTGTAGATTAAGGGGCGGTAATATTATAAGAGCCTGCGCCTACGTCACATCAGGAGCAAAATCTGAACGGCTCGATTTCTCGCATGCTTGCAGAGAAAGGCTTACCAAAACAAAGTTACTGGGATCTTGTTTTTCACGTTTTCTGGGTTGCTAGATGCATCGGGGACCCGATTATAGCACTTAAACACAGAAAAAAAATGGACTTTCATCCAATGGGTCCTTTAAAGTTGAGCATCCGATGCGGAAAAACTAATAAAGAAGTATTGGTTATTGTTAGTTCATGTTAGCTATTGCCTTAATGTTAACACATTCAACCTTGTTCTGAAGTGTTGCCAGAAACTAATTCAAGATTTGTCACGTAAGTCATAAACAAGATGTATTGCCCTAAATCAGGGGTGTCAAACTCGATTTCATCCCGGGCCACATCAGTATTATGGTTGCTCTCAAAGGGCCGGTTGTAACTATAAGACTATATAAATGTATCCACTCTTTTATCACACTGCATAATTACATCTGCATTTAATTACTCCTTTTGGTAATAACTCAATTAATACCTAGTTTTGACAGTAAAAGACCAGTAAAATAAAGTGTATTCAAGTGTACAACTATTGTACAGTTTATTAAAAAAAAGAAAATATATGTTTCTGTATGAACACATAGTCGGTCTGCATAGTGTTTCTTGACAAGCTAACATTTTTAAAGGACTTTGTGGTCAGGGCACACTTGCTCACATATCTTCAGCATACACTGCTTTAAAAATGTACCTTCTGAAAAACACTTGGTAACTCGGGCGATTTCTTCAGCCACAATAAAGCTGGCTTTCACGGCTGCATCACTTTTTGCAGAAACATTTGCAAACAAATTCTGCCAAAAATGTAAGTTTTTTTTCAAGTCTTGTACCTTTTGTTGCTTTTCTAGGTGGCTAAGGTTAGCATACTTTGCTCCGTGTTTGGTTTCGAAGTGCCGACGTGAATTGTACTGTATTCTTTGAGCACAGCCACCCCTGTTGAAAAAAAAACAGTATATGCTGGGTTAGGTATGTTTTGATGCTGGTTGGACCATCTTAAACCAGATATAGACCAGCACATGACAAGCTAAAGACCAACTAAACCAGCACAAACCAGCATCAAAACATACCAAACCAGCATATGCTGGTTTTTTTAACAGGGATGGCCTCCTGGAAAAGACGACACACCGGCTTGTTTCCATTAAGCACAAACATGTATTTGCTTTCCCATCCCTCTTGAAATAGCCTCCCCTCTGCATTAATTTTTCTTTGTTTGACATGATGTGTCTAATTAATATTTATATCATATCACTCACTTATTACACCGCTCGTTGGAATGCTTGATTCTGATTGGCCAGTCGCGACATTTGCAGGTTCGTTATTCCCAGATAACCTCTCAAAACTAATAACACAGGGTAACCCGGACGCAACAAATCATTTTGACAGGTTTTTTTTGACAAATATAAATATGTCTTTAATTAACATATATGACATTATATTTACAAATTATTAAACCAAATTGAATGTTCGTGACATTTGAACGTTGTTTCTTACCTTAAAACCGAAAGTAAACAGCTTTTCCTGTTAGGTCTGCATTCAGTAAAAATGAGCTAATAAAATATTTCAAATTCACATTTCATGTAAAGTTTTTTTCTCATGTGGCAAGTATCCCGCGTAATAAGCGGGATAATGTGCAAGCAGCCGGCTGTTATCGTGAAATAAGCCCCTCCAGTGTGAAACAAGAAACAACCTGATAGCACTGGAGGGGCTTATTTCTGCGATATATACGGACACTGCCACCTACTGGCTAGATGTCGTAATCGCGCAGGTAATAAAGTTGAGTTGCATTTTTAGGTCGTGGACATAAAATGTATAATAACACTACAATAATTTGTAAACTCTCGCGGGCCACATAAAATGAGGGGGCGGGCCGGATTTGGCCCGCGGGCCTTGTATTTGACACATGTGCCCTAAATCATATAAATAATCTGCCACAAAAAATACACCTCACAAATACAACTGAACGCAGTTACCAGAAATGCCTGAGCTGTAATATATAAGTCATTTGTTTATTGTAAGGGTGGAGTAGATTAGACAGATATGTGGGAGCAAGGTTACGAGTGCCTTAAAGGTTAGGAGAAGGAGTTTATATTGAATTCTTTGGGTTATTGGGAGCCAGTGAAGTTGGATGAGGATCGGTGTAATGTGTTCTATTGATTTTGTGCGGGTAATAATTCTTGCAGCAGAGTTATGAACATTTTGAAGTTGTTGGAGAAGCTTTTGGGGTAAACCGGAAAGAAGGGCATTACAGTAGTCGAGGCGTGAGGTGACAAGGGCATGAACAAGAACTTGGGTTGAGTGCTGAGTGAATGATGGGCGGAGTCTAGAAATGTTGCGTAAATGGAAAAAAGCTATGCGGACTGTATTGGTAATATGTGAAGTAAAAGAAAGAGTAGAGTCCAGTATTACACCTAAACTTTTGACCTGAGAGGAGATGGGGACCAAACAGCCTTGAGCCTTCAATGCTTATACTGATCGATGGGGATTTGGAGAGTGTAGATTTGGAACCAATGAGAAGAACTTCACTTTTATTACCGTTAAGTTTAAGTTTGTTATTTGTCATCCAAGATGTAATGGCCTGTAGACAGTCAGTAAGTGCAGTGGGGCATGATGAAATACTGGGTTTTGTGGAAATGTACAGTTGAGTGTCATCAGCATAGCAGTGAAAGTAGATACCAAAGTGCCGAAAAATATTACCGAGGGGGAGGATGTAAATGATGAACAAAAGAGAACCTAACACTGAGCCTTGGGGAACTCCATGATGTAATGGGGGTGAAAATGACTTTATGTTTTTCATTTGTACAAACTGTTTCCTGTCGGTAAGATATGAGTTGAAAAATTTAAGAGCAATACCAGTGACCCCAGTGCCAGACAAACGCTCGAGTAAAACTGGGGCCCCTGTGTCCTAGGGTCATGGTGTCTCTTGTTTTTTTTTGGTTTAGATTTTGTGGCAAGTCTATGCATTAAATATGTAGATTTTATCATGTGATTAATGTAATCATTTGACCTCACATAAATATGACTTCTGTATTAAGTAATGTGTATTTGAGGAAGGTCACGTGTGACCAAAACAATACTTTAATTTCTTGTCAATTTTGATTTATCTTTGTTGTCCATAACCTTCATTAGGTGGTAATTAGTCTAAAAGTGAAGAATCTCAATCTAACTATAGGTGTGTTAAAATCAAAACCAGTCTACAGGGTTTCCGTGGAAAATGGAAATAGTATTCAGCGTGCCAAACTGGTTGTTCAATAATGACTGGTTAAAGAAAAGTAATTAGTACCACAGAACACCACAAACAAGTATTTCATTCTCTTTCCTGGCAGCTTCTATACATACTTGTAATAACAAACTATAATCATGTGAATGAGTTTTTCTGGTTTAACAACTAAGAGAAACTAAACACTTACATACTTACATACTGTATGCACACTTCAGATACCACACAATAGTTTGTTTGTAAGGTGTCCTCACCACTGGTAACACTTTACAGCAAAGGTCAAATTTTCACACATTAAAAAATAAAAACAACCTCACGTTGTGTCAATCACATTTATACACTGCCTCCGATATTTTCGTCTATCATAAATCAATTCGGACCAGGTTCGATTTTCTGCGTTTTTCGCATCCGTAGTAAATGTAAGTAATTTTTGCCATTAATAAGGATCTTTATGATAATTTTTCATTTTATCTATATTACATTCAATCTTGTGTTTGTACAAAGTATTTACGATGTGATGTTCTTTTAACGTTTGCAAAAAAAATCGCTAAAGTTTGCTAGCGGACAGCACTATTTTTTTGTCATATACCCAGTGCATCGGCGCATGTCCTCTGACGTAACGTTAGGAGCTAGCAACGACGAATGATGACGTATAACAGTGTAGTAGTGGTATCCCATTTCTTAGCGGAAAATTTGTAAGCCTTCCCCATGCCACTTTGTTTCAAGGGGCAAGGGGAAGGGGCGAGGGGTAGGCGAAGGGGTAGAAAATAGAATTGGGCCTTAGTGTTCTATATAGTATGGAAGTGGGAGTGGAGTGGGAGTAGTATGAATACATTTCAGACATACTGCATTCGCCATGTTTTATTGTCATATGACTCGTATGCTCTTTGACCTATGACGTATTAACAGCAACCTGTACGTAGGCGTTGATAAAACATACTGTAAGTCACAAGAAACTCATTTATTGGCACTGACATTTAAAAACGGACATCTTAGTTTTCTGCTGTTTTTATTTGATTTACTTTTGCTCAGCTCCCGTGGCATCATGGGATAGAGTAGTGTCCATCCAAAGCAGACTCGCATATCTCAGCGGAAGCAGTAGACCATCTGGGCATTTCTCGCCGTCCGTTTTTTGCACACTGAGGTTTCGGACATATTCATGACTCATACTGCTTTTCGCCTACTATATAGTATGGAAGTAGTCGATTTCGGACGCAGGGTGTGTATCACTACGCACCCTTAGCAACCACACTTAGCAACGTAAACAAAACATTCTGTTGCTGTTTACAGTCAATCAGGGTCTATTTTCTCCAGCGGAAGGAAGGTGTGGGAACCCTAAAAGAGTTGCAGACACTCCGTTTCGGGTCATGCCTACCAACGCCCTTCAGCCATGACTTATTTACAATAAAGCACAGCCTCTTGTACCTTAGTGCTTATATACAATTTATTTGCGCTCTCTATGATCACTCTGCATTTCTATAAAAAGCTTTATTAGAGGTGTAATATTGTAGTGTTTTTGTTTTTCTCATCTGGTCGTCTTTTCTCTTAGTCTATTAGCATTCCACTGATTCCTCGTCAAAACAGAGAGGCGTAATGCCACTCATTATTACTATTATTAGTCACAAATGAGTGAACGACGATCAAAACACGCATGATGCAATGAATCCAAAATTAGAAGTCTTTTAATGAACCAGGGAAAACATACAAAACTGAGATTAATACACATGAGTGACTGAAGCAGTAGTAGTACTACTAGTAGTATTACAGTATATTGAAAATGAACTGCTGTCAAGTATAACATGACTATTTATTAGCAGTGAACGTTTTTTTTCTATAAATTCTCTTTTCAATAAACTGCAGGTGGCTCATGTAGATGTCAGTGCATTAACTAAAGAGCCTGGTAATTATATGTTAAATGGTTTAATTAAATGAACATTTTAATAATACAATTGTATTGCATTATCATACTTATTTTTTTAGCTTATCATTATTCAATAATACAAATTAGTCCACATTTCTCTCTTAGACAAGGAGTGGCTTAAGAGACTGAGTCTTAGAGCAAAAAGAGACTGACAACTACAAAAGAACTCAAATACAGGAAGAGATTTCAGTTTGCACTTTACTTGTCAAGCTGGGCGATTGCAGATTAGGTTTATGCAGGTTGTTATGTTTCACAAAAATTGAAAAGATTCTTTATTTTTAATGTCTGAGTTAAAAATAATTAGTTAAATGGTGATGATGTTAACATGAGTAATCTTGAAATTGAATGAATATGATTTACAGTCAAAATGATTTTGTGGGCTTGTGTTCTGCTGAGCTTGGCTTTTCGCCCTGCATCATTGATGGTGAGTTAATACTAATTGAATAACGCTAATACAATACAAACCTATGTGTTATGTAGAGAAATGCAAAAGTGGTGCATGTGTGTGTGTGTACACACTGATGTTTATAACATTTATCATTTGTTTTCCCAGCAATCACCAGATGTAATTGGTGAGTACAGCACAAATAAGTCACTGAAATGTGAAGTTACGTTTTAACGGAGTAAAATCAAAGACAATGAATCATCATGTTTTGATGGCATATTATTTAGCATGAGAAAATGCTATGTTCCATCTAAGCAAAATATGTTCTAAGAACATTTGGCTAATATTTCAGCCTGATCTCACAGGAATTCGTGACTATTTTACACGGCAGCTAATTCGCAAGAATTCGTACGATGTGATTCATACAAAACCGTGCGATTTTTAGAAAAAGAAATAATGAAACTCAACCGTCACTGACGCAAAAGCCAATCGTATTTAAACGTGTGAAAAAGATTGTACAGATTCATATGAAATAGTTACGAATTCCCGTGAGATCGTATTAATCATTTGCCTCAAGTTATGAAAATGTTTCTTCTCTATGTTTTTTAAACATTTCACTAACAATGTAAGAATAACATTTTACACCAATGTGTCTGTAGTCTTTTCAATACAGCAAGAGCATTTTTTTCAACTTGGAGAGACCTTTTCGAGAATGTTAACCAAAGTTCTGAGAACCGGGTTGGAGCAGTAATGTTTCACTTTTGCTTGTGTGGTATTTTCTGGCTACAACATAATGTACATAATTCTATGTCTTTTCTTTTAATGAGGAACGGAAGTCATTAATGACGAACAGAAGGACATTTCTGAAATAAACAAAGGTAAAACCACTGTATTACATCAGGAAGTGAAATATATAGTTAATAGATATTAAGCAAGAAGGATAACGTACACTGGGCACTTTGTAAGGTATCTTGATAGTATCCGGTTGTTATGACGTAGATTTAACAAGATGCTGGAACATTCCTGCTGCTCAAACTAGCATGTCTGGCATCACGGCCCTGCAATGTCGGGGATGTTTTTTCTGTGACAGTTCTTGGCTAAGGTTTTGTTGTTGGTGTTGAGATCTCTTGCTCATGTTGAGTGTGTTTTGAGGTTTTAGGTGTCCTTTCCTGTTTTGTTGTGTTTATGTTGGAGTATGGTGTGTTTGTGACTTTTCGGTGTACCTAATAAAGTGGCCGTTTATATTAGAGATGCACCGATACAAAATGTCTCCACCGATACCGATAGCCGATTATTCAGAGTGATCTCTGCCAATGCCGATTCTGAAGATTAAATGAATGTTTCTTAACTTTCTGAATGTTCTTAATGCATATAACGATTCATATAAGATATATTAAAGTGGCGATGTTTCTTAACATTTTGTATATACAGAGCACAAATTCGTTGCATTTTCCTGTCCTCTTTTGACTGACAGAATTCATCGGCCCTAGTCATCGACTGTTTTTACATATGTCCGATAGTGTGAAAAATTCCTTTTATTGACCAATACCGATTATTGCCCGATATATCGGTGCAAATCATGTTATACAATGCGTAAGGTGTTTAAAATTAACAGCTGTTTATGAAATTAGGTTTAAATCTTCTGGAGGGAGACATCATGGTGGTGAGTTTCAGTATAAGAAAGTAATAAAAGAAAAGAAATTTAAACATTAAAAATGATAACAATCCTCTCTGCTTCAAAGTCAAGGGAAAAGAGTTCAATTCTGGGAATTGAATCCCTGTGGAAACTCCCTGTGCCCTACGTGCTGAATTCAAATCTGAGTATGAAATCATTTTGAAATATCGACATATGTTTTATTTCTGTTTTTCATCTTCCACCGTGATGTATTTTCATTCTGGTTATAGGTATGAACTATAGAGGAGTTATACTGAGGGCATTTGAGCAGTTCAGACTCAAAACATGTATTGACTTTAAGCCCAGGACAACAGAAGAGTTTTACATTTCTGTGGAGAAGCGTGAAGGGTAAATACTGTAGTTGCATTTACTAATCCATATATTCATCATAAATTTATTTAGAATACAGAACATCTGAGTTGGTAAACATAAAACTACGCAGCTCTACATACTGTATATCTTCTCAATGATTTTTCAGGTGCTGGTCATATATCGGGCGATTGTATGCCCAGGGTCAGGCGGTTTCTATTGGACACGGCTGTGGATTTCTAGCGATCGTTGAGCACGAGTTTCTTCATGCGCTGGGATTTTTCCACGAGCAATCAAGATATGACCGAGATAATTATGTGACAATAAAATATGAAAACATCATAACAGGTTGCTCTGTAACTTTTCACATTTTCTTAATGCCACTCATGTATTGACAACCAGCCTTTTAACATCAGTAGTCTTTCTTTTCAGAATTTTTGAACAATTTCAATAAAGTCTATGAGAACGTGAGTGCCGTTCAAGGCACCCCGTATGATTACTTGTCTGTGATGCATTACGGTAAAAGTGAGTTCAGCAACGGTCGTGGATCCACAGTCATCACCAAACGGCCTGAGTTTCAAGATGTGATTGGTCAGCGTGTGGAAATGAGTGAATATGATGCTTTTGAGCTCAATGGGCTCTATAAATGCAGTAAGTATTATTCCTGTATTCTACTGTATTTATATAACATAAATAACATCAGGGCTTTTGAGGTGGACTCTTAAAAATATAGGAGCTAAAAATGTTATTCACAACTGAACATTTCAGTCAAAAGTTCCAAAAAGAACCATTTCTTTTCTAACTTTTAATAGTCTGTAGAACTGCAAAGAAGATCTAAAGAAGGTCTTGTGTCCAATATAAACTAAATGAATCATTCCCAGAAAATGGGATCGTTGCTTTTTTTTTACCTGTGTCAAAATGGGTCTGACAACTACATTACATTTAAAGAAAAAAAAGGGAAAGTAGAGTTTTTAAACTTGGGTCTGAGATCCCCCAGGGGGTGTAAAGGAGTCACAGAGGGTCCACAGAAAAATCTGCAATCATTAAAAAAAGGAAAAATTACAAAAAATAAGTAAATAAAAAATAGATTAAAATGTGATTAAAATAACAAAAAATCAGCTATTAATATATTAAATTTAATTGAAAATGAAAAGATAAAATTGTATATTATAATATTTTGACACAATATTTAGACACAAAAATACAGTTAATATTTTTGTGATAATGTAGGTTATAGATTTTAGATTTATAATGATACATTTTCATAGAATAAAAAAACTGCTCTCCTTTTGGTGTGATGCTTTATTTATGCTTATTTGTTCCAAAAGTGTTATGTTTTTCGTTGCATAATTTAAAAAGTAGAATTTGTTTTTGTGAAATTCCGAATAAAAACACGTAATGTGTTTTTTACACGTTACACATTTTGTTTGTGCTACAGACTCATCCACCTCGTTCCTGAGCCGCTGTGGTTTTGATGACAAATCCCTTTGTCAGATGCAGGTCTGTTCCACTACTAAAAGTGGATGGCAGACAGTGAGTTCAGTGGTCGGAGTCAACGTGACCGACCACACCTACTTGGGCAAAGAGTCGAATGGTGAGATTTTTGAGTTTTTCGAAATATGTATTACTGGAAAATGTTGTAGACTATTAATTTCTTGTTCCTCCCCACCCATTGCATTTATGTTCTGTCACGTGCAGGAACGTCTTTTTTCATGCACTTCAGTGCCGAGGGCAGAAACGAGAGCGAGTCGGCTCGACTGGAGAGCACTAAAATGACCCCGACCAGAGATTGCAAAGTTCAATGCCTGCAGTTCTATTACTATCACAGCAGCAATGAGTTTGACCAGCTCAACATCTGGATCAGGGAATATCAGGACAAAACAGACACCAGGGGAACTTTGAAAATTATGGATCAGATCACAGGTTTTATGCACTGCTCACATAATTGAACAATGTGGCATAGAGAGGCTGCGATATATTATGAATATAGTCTCGACCGAAATACACTGAACAAAATTATAAACGCAACACTTTTTGCCCCCATTTTTCATGAGCTGAATTCAAATAGCTAAGACTTTTTCTATGTACACAAAAGTGAACATTCAATTCACGGGCAACAGCTCTGGTGGACATTCCTGCAGTCAGGATGCCAATTGCACGCTCCCTCAAAACTGGCGACATCTGTGGCATTGTGCTGTGTGATAAAACTGCACATTTTAGAGTGGCCGTTTATTGTGGCCAGCCTAAGGCACACCTGTGCAATAATCATGCTGTCTAATCAGCATCTTGATATGCCACACCTGTGAGGTGGATGGATTATCTCGGCAAAGGAGAAGTGCTCACTAACACAGATTTAGACAGATTTGTGAACAATATTTGAGAGAAATAGGCCTTTTGTGTACATAGAACAAGTCTTAGATCTTTGAGTTCAGCTTATGAAAAATGGGGGCAAAAACAAAAGTCATTAAACACCGTCTTTTCTGTTAAAAAGATCATTCGACCAAGTTGTAAGATCCTCAAAACTTCCTTCTTCCAATTTTCTGCAGGACCCCCTGATAACCACTGGCTGCTGCACCACGTGCCGCTAAACGCCAATAAGACCTTCCAGCTCGAGTTTGAGGCTCGTAAAGGAGCTGGGAAGTCCAGCGGAGGATTTTCGTTGGACGATATCAATGTTTCACAGACCGAGTGCCCCCAAATATGGCAGATAAGGAATTTTGAGAAGCTCATGAACGACACACCGATCGGTTCTTACGTATACAGTCCGCTGTACTACTCTAGTGAAGGTTATCGCTATCAGGTTTTCTTGAGAAAATTGGCCAGCTACTACGCTATGTCTTTTCGTCTGGTATCCGGTGCGTTCGATGGCCAGCTGCAGTGGCCCTGTCCGTGGAGACAAGTGACCTTTCAGATTTTCGATCAGAATCCAAACATGCAAAAGCGCATGTCTTACGAGGAAAGCGTCACCACTGACCCGACTTTGATTTCAGGTGAGACCTTTTATTTACCCGAATATTAGCCAACTACTGAAAAACAAGTAAACCAGGTTTACAGATGGTGTAAAACTAGCTAAATATAAAAAAACATGTTTTGTACAGGTGGCAGGTACGTCTGGGACAATCCTCAATATAGTGGAAATCTAACCATTATTGGTAATGAGAGCGTATTTGTAGGTCCTCATGTGGCCATTGCTATCAACAAAGACATCCTCTATGGAATAAACTTTGAGTTCATCAAAGGTGGTGATGTCATCGTTCTCATTAGCATGCAAGGTACGTTTTGTCATGTAGCCTCAGAAAAAAGGTTGGATTTAAAGACACCTTAATGGATTAGAAGCAAACTGAGCTCTACTACAATCACTTTGTCTTAGATATGTCAGGGCTTCTTCAGACAAATTCTGTAGCATGCCCAAAAGTGAAAGTGAAAAATATCAACGCTACTCCTAGTGAAAGTGCCAAACAGGGACCATGTTTTTCAAGGTAAACATCCATTTATACATCTTTTAATAAACAGCAATGTAGTAATAACCATTTAAGACACTTTTTTATAATCTTTAGACAACTATTTTTACAGTTAGTACTACTAATACAGAATAACATAATATTGATATACACTAGACTAGTACCATGAATAGAAGTGTACACTGTAAAACAAATCCTGTAAAAAACAGCAGCTGGGGCACCAGAAATATTTCCTAAAATAACCGTTTTTTGACTGTAAAATTACACTTTCCCCAGTTTTTATTTTAAATTTGTAATTTGACGGTTTTTGACCGTATTTCAAAAACAGTATTTTATTTTACGGTGTACGACTACAATTTTAGTTTGGTTTCATCAGTGTACATCGTATTGAGAAAAAATGACAATAATACTTTGTATTATAATACCAATAACACCACGTCATCTTCAGTTTTCTTTTCACTATAGTAACTACTGCTTAACGTAAAGCTGCTTTACAACAATGAATAAAATAGAATTGCAAATTATGATATAAATGCTACATTTAAAACGTTAAGTTTTCATTAACTTATTTATTTACTATAACTTTCACCTCAGTACTGCTATTAGAAAGAAAGTCACTCTTTGGACAGACAGTGTTTTGTATTATTAACCGTTCTCCTCACATCTGTTTGTAGTTCCACTCTTCTGTCCTCTCTGAACTGCATGCTGGGTTTGTGCCTTTTGCTGCTGAGCTTTTTGTGAGATAAACTGTTGTTACCGCATCTGTGTGCAGTCTTATCTATTTATTCTCTACATTGCTTATACCTACTGTACATGTGCCGTGGGAACAGCTGGAGCCTCCTTTTGTTGTATGATTGCTTTATAGCACCTTACTATAATAAATTGGTGTTTAGTTAAATAAATGCATTTTTAAATCTTAACACTGCCTCAATATTACTGGTTGCCATTAGGGGAAACATTGAGTCAATATAAAAGAAATGAATAAAGTCGTGGAATGTCCTAATGTGTGCTGTACACTAAAGCTAAACTTCCATTGTGGGAAGGAAAACAACATTTTGACATCCAATTTTAAGTTTTACGAAGATCAATATTTTGAAAAGGATCCATGTTTACCAAAACAAACACAAATCAATTGAGCAGCAGAAACGATTTTATTTTTATTACGAAACAATGACCTACAGTAAATCAACACTAAAATGTGCTTAAACCTCTATGGGCTTTTATGAACAGTTATTCAAATAGCCCAACAGTTCTTATTCTTTGATCAAACATAATTAACACTCACAGTGAATTAACACTCACAGTGTATATATAATCCACACGAAGTGTGGATTATATATACTTTGTACACTGTGAGTGTTAATTTGACCTCTTTTAACACTGGCGATTTTGCTGTGTTGAACTTTATAATGTGTATGTGTTTTACAGTCGGAAGACAGAATAGACATAGTAAACTTTTGGTTAGTCAGACAAAACATCTGCTTTATAGTTCATATTTTACTTACAAGCATTCAAATGTTAAAACTTTACCTCTAAATAGGTAAAAATAGGTCTTTCTCCTTTACTAAACACATTACAACAAGATCAAATCAGTTTTCTGTCAACTCCAGCACTTTCATCATTTCAAGACATCATTTAAGATACAAAAGAAATTACATTGTGTAATGTAAAAGTTCATGACATTATTAATAGACAAGAAAAGTGCCCGTACATGAAGAAATACTCCAAACTAGTGAGACGTTCAGGGTTTATTCTGTAATATTATTCTGTATTATTACTATTCTTTCCACATGCTATATTTGATCATTTTCAATAAAGTTTACTTTGAAAATGTTCTCTTGTCATTTTATCAAGCAGCGTCTTGAGGTCTCATCTTGAGAACAGTAGTGAACGAGTTCCCATCTATTCTAAACTTTTTCTTTTTAATTTAGTCTAAGTCATCCAACTTTTTTTTCCAAAAGCATTTTTATGTTAGTTTTGCAATGAAATCGATTTTTTAGAACTTACTCAACGTTTGAGCAGTTTTGTATGTCTGCTCATACTTAAGTTCACACAAACTTAAGCAAATGCAATTAAGCTTCATGATAGCACATCATTGTATTAAACAAAATCAATGGTAGTCTCTCTCACCTCTCCCGATGGCTATCCCAAATGACATTTCCCAAACTAGAGACATTATATAGACCTTGGATTAGGCGGGGCATGATTTGTCAGACTGAACCAGGAAATTATGATTTAGTCCTAAAACCCCTATTTTGCATGACAAATTCTGGGAAGACCAGAAAGAACGATATTTGTATCACCATTCTTTCACGCTTCACGTGTTTGCGTGCGCCAGCTTGATGGTCCCAAGCCTGTTTTTTTTGGTGACTTCCACTTCAGAGCCCATCCACAACATGGCCGACTCACAAGAGCCCTCAGCTGTCATGGGCATCATGCTAGTGGTCCCATGTCTGGTGGTCCCGGAGGTGCCCGTTCCGGCGGTTCCTGAGGTCCTGGAGTCAGCTCTACCTGCACTGAAAAAAGTGAAATGACTGTGCCTTTTGGACAAAATTAAAAGTTGAAATTGTTTTTTTTATTAACCATGTGTTGTGTTAAGTTGTAACATTGCTAAAGATTTTCATAGGGATGTAACAATTCACCCAGCTCACGATGTGATGCGATTCACGATTCTGATCTCACGATGCGATTTAATCACGATTTTTTTACAGAATGAGTTGAGAAAAATTTTAAATGAACAACTGCCCTTTTATTATTTCTCTAATGCTGCACAATTCTTTGTAAAATAAAAATCTATTTTGTGTCAAATAACAAAACTAAATAGAAGTTTTAAAACAAATTCCAAATCAAATAAAAGATGAATAAAACAAAAGTCTCTTTAATATAAACAATCTAAGACTTTGTATGTGCTTTCCTAACTTGTACTTTTTTAAGAAATATCAGCATATCTACGTTTACCAAATTTTCAGAAAAACAGCGGCCCCTGCTGTTCAAAACATGTACTGCGATTTTTATAACGTCTCAACCGACTTGAATCATCACGATATACAATTTCAACCGGCTCACGGTGAATCGTTACATCCCTGGGACTGGATAATGAGAGAAAAATATGTCAACATAAAGTGTTATTTTGTTCATTTTGATAAAGATGAGATCAGGACGAGACTTAGTAAGAGAGCAGATTTTTCTCCATTAGAGTTTTGGGTTCCTCGCCACCGTTTGCATACTGTTTTGCACTATTTGCCTGGCCGGGGGGGCTGCTTTAGAATTGTAAAGTTTTACTTAATTAATATTGCATATAATATTTGACCTATGTTTCTCTCTCCTTTATCTTACAGTTTTTCTCGATTGCTTAAGCACATTTCTTGAAATCATGCGTCGTATTCTCAAAACAGTAAACACAAATCTCACCCAATTCACCAAACATCCTATTTTCAGGTCAAAATGAAGCTCTCTGCAAAAATTTTCTGCAAAAATACAGAACAGGTAAAAAAAGGGTGTACACGTGCTACAGTTGACAGTGAAATTTCTGTCTGTGTGTGTGCGTGCGTGTGTGTGTGTGTGTGCGTTCATGTTTGTATATCCCGGTGGGGACCTAAACCTGAATGCACACCAACACATGGGGACTCGTGTCACCGTGCGGACCAAAACTGAGGACCCCATGGGCAAAAAAGCTTATAAATGGTACAGAACAATATTTTTTTAAAATCTAAAAATGCAAAAAGTTTTCTATGATCTTTAGGTTAAGGGTTTTGGTTAGGGATAGAGGATAGAATATATCATAAGCCTGATATAAAATCAATGGAAGTCTATGTAATGTCCTCACTAGTATACTCAAACAACAGTATTTGTGTGTGTCTGTGCGTCCGTGTTTGTGTGTGTCTATGTCTATGTGTGTTAGTACGTGTGCATATTGTGTGTGTGGAGTGTTTTGTATGTGGGTGTGTCTGTCTTCTGTGTTTTCACATTTTTCTTGTTTTTACATGTACAACTTTAAATGTTTTGCTTATAGTCAAAATGTCTCATGTACAGCTGCTTCGTAAGAATGAAAATTGTAAAAAGCGCTATATAAATAAAGTTGAGTTGACTTGATAAAAACCTTTGAATCAATGTTATCTATGCGGGTGCAAAAGTAATATTGATTGAATGCAATTAACATGAACAAATCAGCTATTTTCATCAACAGTTACTTGCCATCGGAGAATGGTGCTTTCTACCCAAAAAAGAAAAATGAAATCAAGATAAATTAATTACTCAATAAAGCAAACTAAATTGTGTTGACCCAACTAAACTGATTTATTTTGAACGAAATTATTTGTGTTAAAACTTGAGTCATTTAGAACCTTGAGATAAATGAATAAAATTGCCTGTAATAAAATGATAGAATGTAATTTATTCAAAAGTAAAACCTTGGATCAAATGTAGGTTTTTGATTAACATTAAGTAAAAAAAAGTAAAGGTCTGAACCCAAATCATTTCAGAAAAACTAGAAAGTTGGCTAAAGTTTGTTCAAAGCTTCATTTTTTTTCAGTGTAACTTAACACAAATTTTCTTGAACCAAAGCAAATATATAATTTGAGAAATTGCCTGTAACAGATATATAAATACGGCTGTCAATATTAAAAACTGACAGTGTGAACATGGCCTTTGTTTGCCTAGAAGTTTCTGAGTTTATGTTCCCCATTTTCTGTTATTGGATTACCTGTTGTTATCTTTCTATCCCGGATCTCTTGGTATATGTATTTGACTACAAGTAGCCTCAAGACATCCAAATACTTCAGTTTGTCACATACGCTGAAAAAACATAACTTTGGACTAACTTAAAAAAACAACGTAATACTGTAACTGAACATGAATCATTCACTTGAATAGATTATATTAATTGAACATGATTTATTCTCATTACTGTCATTTATTCTCATCACTATGCCGCGCGCATACTGGTGGCAGAAAAACAGTGGAAACAAAGCAATGAATGAAACGTAGGAGACAATTCCTTCAAAAATGTGTTTTTGTGTTATTGAATATCAGAATAGGAATGGCGAAAGTTATGGTGTTATACCATCATTGAATATGACATTTTAAGCTAAACAAGCCATTAAACGAACAGGCTGGACTGAATAAATCATTACTCGTTTCTCTGTGTTTATTTTATTTCAGGTAAGGTTTTCTATACAGTTTATCACACACACATGCAAAATGAATTATGTAACGTTAGATATATAAGAACGATAATTTAGATGCTTTTTGCCACCAGTTCGGCTCCGCCCACAGAATCGCTTCACACTGTTTGCAAACAAAAAATTGGTCTATATAGGGTAGATACGGTGGAGTCAGCTATAATGCAACTAATTTTTTAAAAGTTTAATTGGCTGTTTAAGTCATTTTAACATATTATTTTCAATTTTGATTTGTTCAAAGTTCAAGCAAATCAAAGTTGCTATAACTTGTAAGCAACCAAGTGTGATGTTACAGGTGACAATGTTTTTTTTTAAAATAAACATTTTAGCAAAGCTTCTTTGCTTTAATAACTAATAACCTTTAGCTACCTATGGGAGCCGTGTAAAAAGTGTCCGTGACTCAGTTAGGAAATTACCTGTTTATTACAGCTTTGTAACATGGTTATTATGCTCAAAATGACAATATATGTATAACTTATTTAATGGGACCCTCATAGGTAAATAATGGACAAAGCCTATTAAGGGTCATTATAAGCCTAAGTAAGGAGTTATATAGCTTAATCCAACAGTAGAGTGTATGAGAGGCATTGCCCTTCACAATGACGTGCATTAAGGCTCATAGATGTGCTCCAGAAGCTTAAAAATGGTGTGTACATTAGCTACCTCAGGGGGCCGTGCCAAAAGTGTTACGTGTGGCATGTACATTGTCAACCTATGTGATCCCTGTCAAACAAGTTATGTGTGGCATGTACATTCGTAACTTATCTGATGGGGCCCACATAGGTATAAGATGGACAAAGCCTATTAAGGGTCATTATTTATCCTTGGCAATGAGTTATATGGCTTAAACCAACAGTATGGTGTATGAGAGGCACAGCCGTTCACCATGATGTGAATTAAAGCTCAAAGATGTGCTCCAGAAGCTTACAAATGGTGTGTCCATTAGCTACCTATGAGGACCCGTCAAATAAGTTATGACTGGCACTTTCTGTGACTCAGCAAAACCACAGGAAGTACCAGTCATAACTTATTTGACAGTAGCCTCGTAGGCTTACAGTGGACAATACTGTAAACGGTCAATTTTTTAGACTGTAAACAACTTTCTTCTGACAAACCTACAGATGTGTATCCTAGAAGCACCCCGCATTGGTATATTGCACACCTCAGGCTATTGAAATGCTTATTTTGCATACAAACGCACTTTTCAATGAAAATAGTCTCTCACCAAAATTTTTCAGCAAAAAACTGCTTTATTCTTGTACAAAAACCTCGGAGCAACGAATGCTAGTTCGACGCACCCTCACGCACCACATATCTGGAGCCCGTACGCCTCGCTGTACGGCAAGTGCTCGAAAAAAAATCACAAAAAATATTCACACTGCACACTGGGACTAAAAACAAAACTCTGTGCTTTTGCAAAATAGAGAAAATTTACAGGATGCGCTCTGTCATCTCCTTTCCTTGATCTCATTTGTGGAGCGCTGGGCCTCCAGCAATTTCAGCAGCATATTGTCACCATTTTTTCCCTTTCGTTTTGTTAATCTGTTAATTGTCAAATATTCGGCGTATTCCACGAATACATAGCCTTTAAACGTTGATGCACTTCTGAAATGTGGGAAGTCTTCTGAGGCGTATGCATGCACATCGCATGCTTGCATTATATATTGAATGGGACTTGTCGTGATGGACACTTCAGAGAGAGATATTTGTGTTGTTGGACAAGTTTTATTAAATGCTGCGAAGTGACGGAGAAGACCTGATGAAATACGGTTAACGGATGATTAGATGCTTAATATGCCTAATTTGTTATTCACATTAGCCTCCACCAGCACGCGCTCACGCACAAAATGCCTGTGTAATTTAAGTTTGACGTTAAACTTGTGAATTGTACACAAATATTGTGGGCTGTGTTTTTGGTGTTTTACAAGCACAACATTGATTTATAATAAATGAAATATGACAATTAACAGTTTCCATCACCTTAACGCGCATTTGAACTAAGGTAAACTCGAGATAAAATCTGCGTCTAGCCCGTTCAATTTTTTGGTAATTTTGAGATTATTTTTGCATATCCGTTTCCATTTAGGCTTTCTTATGCGCATTTTCAAAACATAAATAGTTGGAAAGAAAGCCCCACAAAAATTGCCCATTCTGTTACTGCTCCACACCACACTAACTTGCCGGATCTGCAACGCCCCCTTGTTCCAGCACCTCAGAATTTGCAAATTAAGCAGTGGCAACACTGTATGTCTCATGAAGCATTTATTCGTATTTACATAAACATTCTAAAATTTCATGGCCACACACACTATATGTTACACGTGACAGAATCATCTTTCAGGGAGGAGGGTAAATCGGCCAACTGTTGCAGTGATTAGTGCTTTGGGCTTGAGATAGGCAGGTTGGTGCTTTGAAGTCTCGGCCCACATCTTGTTTTTTTTCTCGTTGATCACAGGGGAAACTCATCTGACAGCATTTTCTTAGTCGTCATAATATGTTTTCCTGCTTTGAAAATAAATGAAATGAGCCTTAAACTCTAAGAACCTACTTGTATTGGTTTTGAAAGTCAGCGGTGCAAGTGTCAGACAAGTAGGGACTTTCTATCTCACGGAACACAGCTGGAACAGTATGTGACAGGACAATTCTCAGCTTTGAGATACTGTTCCTCCTGCAAAGCTGGCATATTTCACCCTTGATTGGCTTCCCTTTCAAGCGGATCCGTACAATAGGCCGGCTGCTGCAGTGGTCAGCGCTTTGGGTTTGACGTGGTCAGGTTGGGGGACGGAGGCCCTGGTCCCCTTTCTTTTTTCCTCATTGAACACGGGAGCCTCACTTGACAGCGACATTCCTAGTTGTCACGGGAGCACCTATAGTCAAAAACATTGAATTTGAAAGCTGCACACAAGCAACACTGATTGTCTCATCAAGCATTTATTCATATTTGCATAGACATGCTAAAATGTCAAGGTCACACAAACTACATGTTACACATGACAAGATCATATTTGAAAGGGTTTTGGAAAATTTGGGGGCAGGATCTGCCACTTTTTCTGCTTTGCCTGCCTTCACTTTGCTTTGGGTTTGGGATAGGCAGGTTTGTGGTTTGAAGCGCAGTCCCCCTTCTTATTTCTCATTGAACACAGGGGAACCCCTATGTGACAGCAGAATTCTAAAACTGGTGTAGCAGCTCGTGCTTTGGGCTTGAGATGGGCAGGTTGATGGTTTGAAGCTCTGGTCCCCTTCTTTTTTTCTCGTTGAGCACAGGGGAACCTCGTCTGACAGCATCGTTCTTAGTCATCATAATACGTTTTCCTCCTTTGAAAGATTAAATGATATGAACCTTAAACTCTAAGAACCTACTCGTGCTTGTTTTGAAAGTTGGCAGTGCAAGTTTGAGACAAGTAGGGACATTCTATCTCATAGAACACAGGTGGAACAGTATGTGACAGGAGAATTCTCAGCTGTGAGAGACAGTTTTCCTGCAATAGCTGGCAAATATTACCCTTGATGAGCTTCATCTTCGCGGGGGGGTTGGGGGGGGGCGTTTTACAGCAGTACAACTTGGTGTAGTGGTTAGTGCTTTGGGTTTGACATTGGCAGGTTGGTGGTTTGAAGCCCCGGTCCTCTTTGACTTTGTTTCTCATTGAATATAGGGGAACCTCCCCTGACAGAAACTTTCTTAGTTGTCATGGATGCACATATAGTGTGAAAAACAATTAGTTTGATCCCTGCTCACAAGCAACACTTTTTGTCTCATCGAGCATGTATTCATATTTACAGAGACATGCAAAAATGTCAAGGCCACACACACTACATGTTACACATGATGGGATAATATTTAAAGGGGGTTAGAGGTAATTTTGGGACAGGATCTGTTTTTCCTACCTGTCACGTTTCTACCCCGTTAAACTTATGCATGAATGCATATATAGTCAGAAACAATAAGTTTAATGCATGCTCACAAGCAACACTGTATGTGTCATAAAGCAATCATACATATTTACACAGACATGCTATAATGCCAAGCCCACACACACTACATGACAGAATTATATTTAAAAGGTGTCGGGGTTCATTTTGGAGCTGGATCTGTTTTAACTCAACTCAACTCAACTTTATTTATATAGCGCTTTTACAATTTTCATCGTTACAAAGCAGCTGTACATGAGACACATTGACTACAAGCAAAACAATCAAAGTTGTACCTGCAAAAACAAGAAAAGGTTGAAAACACAGAAGACAGACACACCCACACACAAAACACTCCACACACACAACACGCACACGCACCAACACACACAGACACAGAGATGTTGCGATCCCGGCCTTCTTGGGGTCTGTGTCTTGCGTGGTTTGTGTTTGTTTTGTCGAACATGTGGAGTGCCGTTTGACAGCTCTCCACGTGTCCGGTGTCTGCGTCATTCGCTCCGCCCTCGTGTTTCCCTGTCAGGATTTCCCCACTCACTGACTCTCATCACTCTCACCCGTAGCTCCTTTTCTAATTAGTACTCACCCCTGTTCTTGTGTTTGCTTCACACCTGTAGCCTATTCCTTATTTGTAGACCTTTCTATTTATCCCCTTTCGTCCTCTCGTCTGGTGTCAGACCGTACTTGTTTCTATCGACTTTTCTGACTGCCCTGGTGCTGGCGTGTCCAGTTCTGTAGAAGCCTATATCCTAGTCCTAGTCCTAGTCCTAGTTTTACTCGTCTCGTTTACCCGTTTTTGTGGCTCCTCGTAGCCAGTTTTCTTTGTCTCCAGTTCTGCCTATTTTTGTTAGTCCTTGCTCTCTGTCCCGCAGCGCTCCCGGACCCAGACCACTCCCTCCACACATCCACCGTCCAGTCGTGCTCGGCGGTTCCTGCTGCACGGGTGCCGCGTCTCTTCTTCGCGGATCTCATCGCGGATCACCGCACCGGACCGAGCACCCTCCCGGGACTATCTTCTGCCGGAGGCAAGACGGACATTCTTGCGTTGATTTCTTTTGTTTTCGCAATAAAGTGTTCTGATTCACCCACATCTGAGTCTACCGTGTCTGTATCATGACAGAACGGTCTGACCACTCACCAGACTCAGCGGGCGCGGACCATCTACTCAACGCGCTTCAGCAGCAGGGAGCTTTGCTGGGCCATCAGGCGTCACGGCTGAATGCCACCTCACAAGATGTCGAAGTTCTCACGGCCCAGGTTGCTGATCTAAATCACCGGCTCGACGAACTCCGCCGAGACGCCGTGGAATCTCGCGCACCCCTCGACGCACGCGGACACTCTCTAGAGGCTGAGCCACACGCCAACAGTCCTCCGGTGTATGACGGAGACCCTAACGCCTGTCGAGCCTTTCTCTCTCAGTGTGCGTTGGTTTTCGCTCTGCAGCCGCGACGTTATGCCACGGAGACAAGAATTGCTTATGTCCTCACACTACTTTCTGGGCGCGCTCAAGAGTGGGGTATTTCCGTCTGGGAGAACCAAGCCCTGTGTTGCCGTTCTTTTGCAACCTTTCGCACCGAGATGGCATCTCTGTTCGATCGGTCGGTTCGAGGGGACGAGGCGGCCGCCAAGCTCTCTCGGCTTTCCCAGGGACGGAGCTCGGTTACGGATTACTCGATCAAATTCCAGACGCTGGCGGCCGCCTGCGAGTGGAACGAGGGAGCGCTTCGTGCGCGCTTTTTGGACGGTCTTAATAACACTATCGCCGACGAGATCGCTGCCTTGGAGGCACCGCGGGACATGGAAGCTCTCACTAATCTATGTCTGCGGATTGAAAACCGGATCTCTACTCGTCGCCGACGCCGTCCTTCACCCACCTCCTGGCGATCACGTGAGTTCGATCCTCCCAAGTCTCCTTCCGCCCCGACATCGCTGGAGGAACCGATGCAACTGGGTCGATCACGTCTCACTCCGGCTCAGAAACAACAGCGTGTCATAGAGGGCCTCTGCTTTTACTGCGGAAAGCCCGACCACCAGGTGATGTCATGTCCGTTAAAAGGGCGAGCCCGTCCGTAGTCCGGGGAATCCGGGCAGGTGCCATTGATGTTTCACCCCCGTTGCACCGCACGTTGTTACCCTTCCGGCTGATGCACGAGGGCAGTTTTCACCAAGGCCGTGCCCTCGTCGACTCCGGCGCTGAAGGAAACTTCATCGATCGCACCACTGCTCGTCGATGGGGGATTCCGGCCACGCCCCTTTCTCTGCCGGTCTCGGTCCTGACGCTCGCGGGGCATCCCTTTTGCACTATTACTCACGTCACCCCTCACGTAAGACTTTACCTTTCTGGGAATCATTGTGAGAGTATTATGTTGTACATCCTCGATTCCCCCAATACTCCCATCATTTTAGGGCAT